>NC_134687.1:336208128-336508128 GCF_050947455.1 Rhinoderma darwinii | reverse complement strand
TCCCTTCACATGACAGTGGGCAAAAGAGTGTCCCTTTTGGCCTGTGTCGGGCTGGTATACCTTTATTTTTTGCTGTAAAGAAAAGCTTAGTCTACTACGCTTTTCTATACTGGGGCATTCCGCCCAAAAATGTATACTGTGCGCCAAACTTTTTTTTTTTCCTTTAGCAATGGGAGCCTATGGGGGATCTATGCCACTGTATGCCTATACAATGGCACACATCAGAGCCTTCTGTCAGAGGTATATGTCAGGCAACACTCTAGATGTCTTCGTCTGACCGAAGGATCAAATGTGATCTGAACAAATCCTAACCAATATATCCCTAACCTTACACAGTAAGGAAGATTTAAAAATGTTTGCAGTAATCTATCATGTTAAAGCACTAGATAATAGATGAGATTTATACTTTTCCATTCTACATTTTGCAAGCCTAATCATCTCTGATATCCTATTTGCCTGTAACATCCAACCAAATGTGCCCCCTTCAGGTGGCAGCTGTACATATTGCGGTGTACCAACGACACCAAGATGGTCATAGCAATACTGAATATTTAGTTAAAGATTAGGGGTCTCCACTATAGTAGTTTTATCAATGTAAAATAATGTGATAACTTAAATTTCTCCTCTTGACATAGAAGAACAGGCAGCTCGAAGATTCTTTTACAAACTCACTAACCAACTAATGTTCCATAAACCATGTAGTACAAAGTTATAAACCATACAAGCAAGTTACTTTAGCACAATGTGTGCACTTGCATGTCGTAGTTTCCTGTGAATGGGTGGGTGAAAGTGATGCCAGCTTGGCTAATAAGAGCAAACATTTACTCAGTGGTTGTTTACCTATTCTGTTAGTTGGACTAATCACGAACAATTTTTATTAACACAAATACAATAATGAACAATAAAGACATAGTAGCATTATAGAATTAATTCACACATATTCAGGTAATTCTTAATGGGGTATCCCTACGATTGATAGTATGGCCACTCCTGTGACCAGTACCTATCTGAAAAAAAACGGGATCCCCTTAACCCCAGTTATGATGCAGAAAAGTGAGTTTTCTGCAGCACAATGGGGTCAAGGGACCACCATTCTCCTGAAAAGTAGGTGTTCCAGAGGTTAGATCCCCACCTATCAGAAATATATGGCATCACAGATATGCCACAAATGTCTATAGTCAGAATACCCCTTTAAAACAAAGCTTATGATTTTATAGATGAACACAATATTTGAAAAAGTGCCTGGAATGCTCTTAGTAGACTTGACGTAGTAATTCTTGTACTACACTTGGTATCCACTTGTACTACACTTGATACCAGAATGGGGTTCTCCTACACTTGTATTTTCAGTGAATCTATTATGTAAATCAAATGATCCATGATATATAAACACACTATTTAGAAGAAGTATAAATCTATAAGGGCTGGTCGTACCTATATGCATTCAGCACCCACTGTGGGATGTCTGCATTGGTTCTGCAGAGACGGTATTTTTTTATTTTTTTTATCCCAGCAGAGGCTGCTACACTGAGGCGTAATATGGGCATGTATCTTACAATAAAATTGCTACATCTGTTTGTGGACATCCATCCTTCCTTACCTTTACTGAACTACACTTCCCAGAATTACTTGTTATTTCAATTTAAAGGGTTACTCCAGCCAAAAACATTTATCATCTGGTGATAAGAGTTAAATTGGTGGGGTCCAAGCACTGGAATCCCCATAGATCACCAGAATGGGGGTCTCCTACACTTGTATTTTCAGTGAATCTATTATGTAAATCAAATGATCCATGATATATAAACACACTATTTAGAAGAAGTATAAATCTATAAGGGCTGGTCGTACCTATATGCATTCAGCACCCACTGTGGGATGTCTGCATTGGTTCTGCAGAGACGGTATTTTTATTTTTTTTTTATCCCAGCAGAGGCTGCTACACTGAGGCGGTCAAATGAGAACACTGGGGCAGTTTGATCAATAGTCATATGGTGCATGCATTTACAGGTCAGAGGAAATGGCACACTTGGCATGATCGATTTAATATAATTCGCTGGTGATGCTCGACACATTTTTCCTTATGCCACCTATTGACTGGTGTACATATACCCAATATTTAGCGCAAAAAAAGTGTGGTTCTAATACATTTTCTGCATATTGGGACTCCTCTTAACCACGCCTATTTCCTAGAGACTTTTCTAAAGTCCACGTAGGAGTAAAAATCATCTAACACAAACTTTGAGGCAAAATATTAGAGTACAAGAAGTGTACCAAATGTATTGACAGAATTCTGGTAGATTTGCTTAGTAAATCGTAATATGGGCATGTATCTTACAATAAAATTGCTACATCTGTTTGTGGACAGCCATCCTTCCTTACCTTTACTGAACTACACTTCCCAGAATTACTTGTTATTTCAATTTAAAGGGTTACTCCAGCCAAAAACATTTATCATCTGGTGATAAGAGTTAAATTGGTGGGGTCCAACCACTGGAATCCCCATAGATCACCAGAATGGGGGTCTCCTATCCCCCCCCCTCCCCCAGCCGCACAAGCACATCAAGGATGTTTTTTAATGGATACCAAAGGTTACTCTACTAAATATAGACTGATTAATTTGTCATACATTTAATTCTGTTCTTATGGTGCAAGTATGTCGGCGTGCGGTATGGCGTTGTGAAAGTGGTCTAATGGTGCTAAAGAATAGCGGGAAGTTTTTCTTTATAGGTTTAGGAGTAAACTTAGGCTGAATTAACACGTCACAGATTTGCAATGCAGTTTAGCTTTCGATCTGAATATACCAGCCTCGATGAACAGCAATCTGAGAACGTGTTTACGCCACATGTTTAAGGAGGGGAAATAAGGAAAAAGCCAAAAGACAGGCAGGCAATACATTTTCTAGCAACAAAAAAGATTTTAAAATAGACCTGGAAGGAGCTAAGTGTGAGTCAAGAAGGAGGAATTACCCAGAATACTAAGCCGTGGGGCTTTTAAACTAGATATAGGATAAATATTAAAGAGAAACCCAATGTTCTCTTCCCAATACTTATAGAACTTTGGACAGTGCCACATGGGGTGGGTCCAGTCGGCCTGGGAGCCCGAACACTTGGGACATTTATCAGTGCTTCTATAACCAATACAGTACAAACATTTGGGTGAGTAATTCAGCCTGTAAATCACAAACTGCATAAATTTGGGAGATGTATTCCCTAAAACTCTAGTAGTAGAAGAATGGTAAATCTGTGACCATTCTTCTCGAAGAATCACACCCCATTCCAATGCCTGTTTCTCCTGTGAAGCAAAAACAAAATCTTTGGACCATTCTTTCAATAAGGTATTATAAACACTAGAAATAAACCTCTGACATGTCATAATGACACGTCAGGTTTGGATTGGTGGGGGTCCGAGCACTGAGACCCCCACCAATCGCTAGAACGAAGCAGCTGAAGTGCTCTATTCTGCTTTTTCCGGAAATAAATGTATCGGTGTAAGGACTCAATAGAAAGTCTAGGAGCCCGTACTCCGATACATCGGCTTTCCGGAAAAAGCCGAACAGACACGAAGCAGCTGAGCGCTCACACGAGTGCTTCAGTTGCTTCGTTCTAGCGATGGGTGGGGGTCTCCGTGCTCGGACCCCCACCAATCCAAACTTCTGACATGTCACTATGACATGTCAGAAGTTTGTCAAACGTTTAGCTACAATTTAAAGAGGGACCTCTCCTGAGATGTCTGCTTTAGTAAATACTTGTATTCCCCATGAAATTATTATGGAGCATCTTTTCTCAGAGCTCTACGTTGTGCCGTTCTTCTGTCATTCCTTCTAGAAGTTTATGAATAAACTGACAACTGGGTGTTACCATTCCCCTTGTCATAGGGGGCGTGTCCCTACACAGTCTCACTGTGTTAACACTGATTGAACAGTCTCAGACCACTGTAGGGACACCCCCCCCCCCCAACCAGTAACACCCAATTGACAATTTATTCATAAATTTGACGATGGATTAGCAAAAGAATGGTGCGACACAGAGTACTAAGAAAAGATGCTCCAGAATTGTTATTTTATGGGGAATGCAATTGTTTACTAAAACAGACATGTCGGGAGCGGTAACAGGTTCTCTTTAAGTAGGTGTTACTACGAAATCTATCAGAATATTAAAAAAAAATCTTTTAACTGCTCATAAGCCTAATGGGGCAGATTTACTACTGTGTCTGTCTAGAACGTGTCGAAAAATGTGCCAAATTCTGGTTTAAGCTGGCGCAGTTTGTAGTGAGGTGCAAACATCAAAATTGCACCAGTCTTTTTAAAAGTGGTCCGAAAAGGAGAAGAAGTGGTTTAGCGGGGAAATAAGTGTGTGTGTTTGGTCAGAAAGGGGGCAGAGCTTAAGATGCACCAAACAAGCCAAATCAAAAAGGTGATATAAGGAAGATTTAAAAAAAAATAAAAAAAAGTCTAAAAAGGTCATGCAAGATGTTGCAAAAATATCATACAGCATGCATAACTGATACATTTGGCTAATTTTTTGCCTGCCTTCTGTGAGTTTACACTGTCTAACTATTAGACCGCATTAGTAAATGTGGGCCATTGAAATTGGATATAATAAAGAATTGGACCTGGTGAGTGCGAATAGTAGAGCAAATAGTATAAAATTACAGAAGGATATTTTTTTTCTATAATATGCGCTACACGTGTTTGAGAATTCACCTAAAAGACAGTTTTTAGAGAGGTGTAAATCTAAAAGGAACCTCATACCGGACGTAAGAGAACATAACTTCCGCTTATAATATGAAAATTTGCTAAACTGACTGGAGTCTAATATCTGAAAATACTTATTTATTTCTAAATCCTTCCAATGTTTTAGGCATTTAACCTGAGAAGCAGTAAAATAAAGTTTCATGTTAAGGACTGACGATCCTCCATGTCACAACAATCATTGGCTTATCCTAACAGGTTTAACCCTTCAAATGAGATCATTAAAGATACCCTCTATAGAGAAAAAAAAATATCACCGATCCATATTGGGGTGTTGGACATAACATACAGGAGCTGAGGAAGAACCATCAATGCTACACTATCAGCCATATCCAATGGTAGTGGTTTCCAAATTTGAACCTATTTCATTTTTGAGAGTAATAGGAGTATGTCTAATAAAATATATTGATTTTTATCATTAGAAATATATAGGCACGAAAACGTAAATATGCCACGGAAGGGATCGTCATCAGATCACTATCGGACACCAAAAGGACATCATGACCAAATGGTATTATAACGGACTTTTGCCAAATAATTTAAAAAAATAAAGAGTTCCAGGACATAATTGAATGATTTTAAGGGGTTATTTACATACAGTATAATATTATATATGAGGTTTTTCTTTATGTATGCCATATATAAATTCCTCTATTCTGTCATTACTCTGCCCAGAATTGCCAAAAGTTCTGGCATGACCTAAAATACCAAGAATTCTTAATGCGTACCTAAATTTTTAGATGAGTTTTTAGAATAAACTGTTATGTGTGTACATCAGGAATAACACTATTTCTGGCCATCATTTGACTTATATATGGCATTTTTCACCCGTTTTCCTCGCTGCAGTCTCTATCGTCTGCATTCGTCAAAGATATAGGCCTAAAAGAGTGAGGGATCTGGGGATTAAGGTGATGGTCGCCTCATCCCAAGATAGGGGAGATTTATTTTGTCTGAACACTTCCATCAACATCACATGGTAAAACTTAAAAAGGAAGCCCTGATGAATTTTAAATGATATACCACCAGCCCCTGGAGCCTCGTTGTTAGGGGATTGAGTCATGACTGATTTTGTGTTTTTTTTATATCTATAGAAGCTTCAAAAATTCAGATCTTCTGACCTCATTACCAGGAATTTAATATTCTCCAAATAGAAGTCTAATGTGGCCTCACTTGAACTCATCTGAAATTTATTAAGATTTTGGTAGAATTTTTTAAAAGATATTATTAATCTTTATGGGATTGTTAATCACCGTGCACTTTCTGTCCAAAACAGAACCAATAAAACAGTTTGGGGCTTGCAATTTAACCAAAGAGTAAGGATATTTCCAAGACTTTCCGTAGTGCATAAATCAATTTAAGCTCAGAAAAGAGGCCCTTTCCCTAAGGCTGGATTCACACGAGGCTGTGCGTTTTTCGTGTGCAAAAAAACGTGGCCCTTTGCGAGTGCTAAAGGTACATAACAGCTCCGTGTGTCAGCACCGTATCATGCGTGGCTGCGTGATTTTCGCGCAGCCGCCATCATTATGACACTCTGTATGTTTGTAAACAGAAAAGCACGTGGTGCTTTTCTGTTTACATTCATAGTTCTTACTGCTGTTGTGCGAATCACGCGCGTCACACGGAAGTGCTTCCGTGTGCTGCGCGTGATTTTCACGCACCCATTGACTTCAATGGGTGCGTGATGTGCGAGAAACGCACAAATATAGGACATGTCGTGAGTTTTACGCAGCGGACACACGCTGCGTGAAACTCACGGACAGTCTGCACTGCCGCATAGACTAACACAGGTCCGTGCGAGGCGCGTGAAAATCACGCGCGTTGCACGGATGTATATCATGTTCGTCTGAATAAGCCCTGAGTCTAGTTCCACTTTTCTCCACAATTCCCTAGCTACAGGCAGGATAGTTTGTACAAGTGCACTACTTATATTTTGACAGTACAGGCCCAATATAAAGGCATTCAAGGCTTCCCAGACTACTATGGTAGATGCTGAGCCCATATTGTCCCTAAGAAACTCCAATATATTTTGACCAAAAGAAGGGGTTTCTATCAAACTCAAAAAGTGAGGGTTAACCTTAAAAAGGACACCCTCACTTATTTTACAGCAATCTATTTAAAGACGTAAGAAAATGGTCGACATGTTTTGTGCTACATATACACATTATTTTTGAAAGCATAGAAACACTGCTCAGGAATGACAAGCATAAACCATTTTTCCTTGGTTCTTAATTCACCATATGTCTAACCAAGCGGATATCAATGGTGATGCAAACGGAAGCTAAGGTTTCCGTTTGACTTTCCATTGCGGGGTTCCACGACGGAAAGCTCAGACGAAACCCCTCAAAGGAAAGCCAACGCTGATGTGAACAGGCCCAAGACGCACAGGCGGAAAAACCGGTTCCAAAATGTGATTGTTGGCCTATAAGGTTAGTGGATATAACATCGCAGCATTACAGCCTTCAACCCTTATCTATGTCTTATTGTTCTCCTAACTCCTCATACTTGAGTTTACAGAATATATGTCAGCTTGTATATATTACGTTATATTAAAAAAATCAGATAATTTGAGCAGCACAGTAGCAGGAAACCAAAATGGTGGTTGTGAAGATGAAGAAGCAGAACTTCCAGATGAAAAAGCAATACATTTATTCACCAAAAGTTCACAGCAGCATTTCACCTTGTGTGGTGGTATAATATATATATATATATATACACACACACACACACACACACACACACACACACACACACACACACACACACACAGTGTATTATTGTTTGTATGCTTTGTAATGCTCATACACGGCTGCACAAATGCCAGAGTCTGGTAGCCAACTTGACCAAAACAAAAGTTTCTTGAACCTGTTTGGCCTATTTTTTTATTGACGTCCATCTTCTTGCAGGCTCTAAAAGAGTTGGCTTATAGAGTGGTATAATTGGTATCAAACATCTATTGTCTATTTTGTCCACTCCTGACAAAACACCTGTCACGGTCACGCTGCGAGACAGAAGTATGTACCCGCTGTGTCACTGGCGAAGGAAAGGTGTAGCAGTTTTGAGCAAGTTTATATAATCAGAGGTGATCAGCCACAGTGAGCACTGACCAGCAGACAAAGGCCTGTCCCTTTAAGATGGAGCAGAGCTTGCATGTGCGGCATTATGGCAGCAGCAGTGGCAGTATGAAAAAGAGTGGGACTTTGGTCGCACAGTAGGCGCAGTGGCCTGTGTCCTGTTTTAACACCATTAAGTCCCAATTCACCCCGATTTTTTTTTTTTTTTTACGCTGATTTTGACACGGAAACCGCTTTGGAATTAGCAGCAAAAAAGTTCGAAACCGCCTCCCATTGATTTCACACATTTTTTTTCTGCAGCGGTTTTTAGCTGCTCACGGTAAAAAAAAGCGGTATGCTCTTTCTTGCCGCGGTCTCGCCTCTGACCTCCCTTTGAAATCAACGGGAGGCAGAGAAAGCATTTGTTGCGGCATTTTTTGCAAAACAAAACAACTCTGTGTGAACAGAGCCTAAAGAGAGCCTGTCAAGTATCCTGTTTTAAGTAAATATTTTAAATCATACAATTCCCTAAGAAATGATACCATGAATGGCACCATGCAGAGCTTTTACAAAAGACGCTCCAGAATTGTTAATTCATCGTGAATGCAAGTATTTACTGAAACAGTCAAACTAAAACAATACAAACTCATGGAATATTCTAAGCCCTTATTCACACGACAGGGTTTCCCGGCCAGGTGACGGCCGTCCATAAAACCGCTGTCACCCGGCCGCAGTAGGAACAATATACCCCTAATGGGGCTATTCACACGACCGATTTTTTGAAGGGCCGGGAAAACCGGCCGTCAAAAAAAAGGAACATGTCCTATTTTCGGCCGTTCACCCGTAAAACACGGTCATCACTGGAATGTGTCCCGAGTGACAGCCGTGTCTACCGTCGATCACTCTCTCCTCAGCGCAGAGTGCATGTGAGGAGGAGGAGTTTATGCCATTCGAACGAATCGCTGTATGCTGGAGGTAAGATTCTACAATGTGGGGGTGCTGTATACAGGGGTACTGTGTGGCAGGGCCCGGGTGTACAGCAGGTGGAAGGGGGCGTTGCGCTGGCACCCTTCCCCTGCTTGTTTTAAAAGCGCCCTGGCCCGGCGACACCTCCCATGGCCGATGGCGCCGCTAGCAGCTGCTGTGGCTGCTACTGCTGTAGCGACGCCACTATAGCAGAGAAGGGAGGTATCTCCATGCTCTGCTATGTGCTAGCCCCACTTTAGCTCTCTGAAGGAGCGGAATCCCAGTGTATTCGGGGATTCCGCTCCTGGACAGAGCGCTTGATGTCTCTGTCCATATATGGACAGTGACAACAGGGGAAACTCCTGAGGCGGAATACCCAAATACTCTGACTGGGGATTCCACACCAGGAGAAGCCAGTAACGTTCAGTGTCCATAAATGGACACAGACGACAGGGGCTTTTCCTGAAGTGGAATCACCGGCCACATGGGGATTCAACTTCAGGAGTTGCCCCTGATGTCACTGTCCAGATATGCTTGGCCCGGAACGGATGCAAACAGGCCGGGAAAAACTGCCGATTTTATCGGCCGACAATCGGACCCCGTCGTGTGAATAAGGCCTAACAATCACTGCCGCAATGTAAATATAGACTAATAAGGCAACGCAGGTCCGGTGGGGCGAGAGATTTAAAAGGCTAGTATGCATTTTTTGTTATGTTCTCTTATAAAAAACCTGGCAAAAAAAAAAAATACATACTACATATATATCTATATATATATATATATATACACACACACACACACACTCTATTGGAGTACACATATTTGAAACAGAAGCAATTCTGTCGGCCCTTTTTATTCGTTTTTTGTGCATTCATTCCATGTTAAAAAACAGAAGACTGACAGAACAGCAAGATATGTACTGACCTACCATTTTAAATCTATTTAATAGCACATTTGGACTCTCTTCAGAGATCAGGACTAGGCAGAGAGCAGAGGATCTGCAGCGAAATGTGAAGCTTTAAATAAAAAAACGTTTGTTTATTGGAAACAGCAGGAACTGTCAAACCACTGGCACATCAAATACCGGTACTCAAGGCAAGCAAAGAGTCAACCATGTGTAGCCGGTTATCAACATTTCATTTATTTAAAATGAATTCCTTTAAATAAGAACATTGCTTAGCAAGCAATTTATGAACTCAATACACAAAGTCTGAAAAACAGACCTTCTCCAAGAATTTATTACAATTTATATTGCAGATTACCTATGGAGATGATTTCAATAAGAAAAAAAAAAGGGTGAAAATGGTCTGTAAATAATCATTTACAAACTCAGGCCTCATATCAAATACAGAATAAAAACACTGTTCTATACAGAAGGTAAAACATGAAAAAAAATTGTGTTTGGGAGAGTTAGGCCTGTGAAAACAATGCGAAAATATTCAGGAGGTTACACACGGGTAGTAGTTTTGGCACTAGATCTATATCCAGTAAACCACATACAAACCTCATCCCTATTCTCAGCATATTTTTCTGGGAATTTGATAAAGTGTAAGCTAAAAAGTAATAAACAGCAATTTTACTTGCAAGCATCATCATCATTTCATACACTGTATGGTCTTTAATGAATAAATCTATTTGATGCACCTTTAGCTCATAAACTGAATAGATAAAAAAGGTAAACAGGTCATCCCAAAAAAATTATTCATATTCCTTAGGCATTTCACATAATAGCCATCTGTTTATACTAAATATCAGGCTCCATGCACACGACCGTATTTTCATCTATCTCTAAATGCTGTCCTATAATACGGATCCGTAGGCATACGGAAGGGTGTTCATAAATACAGTCCGTATTGTATCCGTATTTATGGATACGCAAAAAAAGGGGGAGGGTGCAAATGATGTCATCAGCATGTTGCATAGCAACGCTTCAGTAAATACGGACGGTTTAAGGATGCACATCCGTAGCCGTCCGTATTTACGGAAGCTCCCATAGATTTCTATGGGAGTGTCTGTGCCATAATTACTGACAAGAATAGGACAGGTTCTACGATTTTTTCAGCACGGACACCCACCAGTAAAAATACTGAAAGGTGTCCGTGGCCAATAGAAATGAATGGGTCCGTAATTACTGTGAGTAATTACTGATGAAAAATACTGTCGTGAGAATGGGGCCTAAAACAGCAACTCACAGGTAACAAGCATGAAGAAGAAAATTACAAATTTATGACTAAATTTGCAAGGGTACAATGGCCAACTCTATGTGGGCGCCCATATTTCACATCAATATGTGATTGCTGAACATCTCAACCCAAACCATGGGTGTTAATATTGAGTTCACGTCTCCTTTAAATGCTTTAAGAATCTCCCGGTAGATTTTGGTTCGTGGCAACAGAAATCGTCCTTCATTAAGCCATAAGTGGTGTCAGGCACGAATGTTGGGTGACTCATTGCTCCAGAGAACACATTTCTACTGCTCTGGAGTTCAATGTATGTCTCCTTTACACCAGTCTGACCAGCTCTTGGCATTGCACGTGGCAATATCAAGATTTTTTTTTTTTTAAAGGGCTAAAACTCATGGACACGGAGGCTGTACAAGTCCTTAGTATAGAGCTGGACAGCCTCTGTGTGTTGCAGAACAAGCTCCTTTCGGGCGCAGCATATATGGAGATATTCTTCCCTAGTAGCCATGGTCCCTAAAGCTGCTTGGCCAGGGAAACCTAAACCTCGAATCTCCCAATAAGTACGCTGACCAACACGGTTTCCGTAACTTCCATAGTGAAGCGAGCTCAGCTGTTTTCGTATTCCCCAACAGCGAGAGCAAGAGAAGAAGAAGGTTAAAGAGGCCCTAGTTAGAGAGAGAATATAACATAAATGAACTTTCAAAATTGAAGTGGTGATCTGCTTTGGATAAAGACTTTAAAAAGCTTTTGAAGAAAAAATAATCATAACAATTGTGGCGACTCTGCTGCAAATATTTCATCAGGGGGCTCGGAGCTGTGGGAGATAGACCAATAACATGTATCTAGATATATACACATTTTATTAAAAGATGTCCAAAAGTATGTAAGTAAAGCAAAAGTAAGCAATTTGGTCATTTATTTTGAAGAATTAAAAGTATGATCCATTGATTTAAATCGAAACGGTTACATTGAAAATGCAGTCTGACCTGTGGGCAGCATGTTAAAGAGCAGTAGGTGCGCAGTTTGATGTATATTTTTGTACCAAAAGATTCAGTAGAACCTGTAATTTATTAGTTTACACCTCTGCTCATTCTGGGCTTAGGAGTCCAGTGGGCGCTCTCAATGATTGACAGCCTTCCCAGTATGAGAATGTATGCAATGATAACTGTAAATCCAGCCTTAGGCCCCATGCACACAACCGTATTTTTTCCCTCCGTAAATACTGGCGATAAATACGGGTCCGTTGTCATCTGTATTTACGGACCCGTAATAAAAGGGGGGCTGGAAACGATGTCACGGTCACGTCCAAACCCCTTAAAAGGGTCACATGATCGCTCAGACGCCATTTTCTCTGCTTCTCTTTATTCAAAAATTGAAATCCCTGACGTCTCCTAGCAACGCTCCCGTAATTACGGGTGCACACACACGTAGTCACCCGTAATTACGGGAGCCCCATAGACTTCTATGGGCCTGCCCGTGCCGTAATTACGGCCTGAAATAGGACATGTTCTATATTTTTCACACAGCCCGGCACCTTCCCGTACGCAAACAGGATGTTACCCGTGGCCAATAGAAGAATATGGGCCTGTAATTACGGGCCGTATTTATGGGGGTTTTTACGGTCGTGTGTATGGGACCTTAGGCTACATACACACATTGAAGAATTTGATAAAAATTGCAGACAAACACAGGTAATTACACAGATAAAATCCGCACATAGGCGAAATTCACACGAACGTCTGCGTTTTGCACACATTGCAGTTCCGTGTGGCATCAGTGTTTGGTGTGTGGCTACGTGATTTACACGCATATAGCATCCTTATAACACGCAGTTTCGATGCTTAGAAACTGCAATGAATGTGGTGCTATCTTTTTCCCTTCATTTATTTAACAACTGTAGCGCGAAGTGCTTCCGTGTGCTATGCGCGATTTTCACGCACCCATTGACTTCAACGGGTGCGTGATGCGCGAAAAACGCTCAAGTATAGGACATGTCGTGAGTTTTACGCAGCGGACACACGCTGCGTGAAACTCACAGACAGTCTGCACTGCCCCATAGACTAATCACGGAATGTCTGAACGGCCCCACTGACTTACATAGGTCCGTGCGACGCGCGTGATTTTCACGCGCGTATCACGGACGTTAAATACGCTCGTGTAAATAAGGCCTTAGGCTCGCTGAAATTTCTGTGACTGAAAGGGCATGACCACACATGGCGGAATTCCTCCGCAACTGTCCGCATCAATGCCGCACAGAATCTGCGTTGCAGATTCTGCAGCGGATCTGCACAAAATGTGCAGAAAATTGATGCGGACTGGCCGCTGCGGACTGCAGGAAAAGTGCTTCTCTTCTCCCTATTCAGTGCAGGATAGAGAGAAGGGACAGCACTTTCCCTAGTGAAAGTCAAAGAAATTCATACTTACCGCCCGTTGTCTTGGTGACGCGTCCCTCTTTCGGCATCCGGCCCGACCTCCCTGGATGACGCTCCAGTCCATGTGACCGCTGCAGCCTGTGCTTGGCCTGTGATTGGCTGCAGCCGTCACTTACACTGAAACGTCATCCTGGGAGGCCGGACTGGAGACAGACGCAGGGAGTTCTCGGTAAGTATGAACTTATATGTTTTTTTACAGATACATGTATATTGAGATCGGTAGTCACTGTCCCGGGTGCAGAAACAGTTACTGCCGATCGCGTAACTCTTTCAGCACCCTGGACAGTGACTATTTACAGACGTCTCCTAGCAACGCTCCCGTCATTACGGGAGCCCCATTGACTTCCTCAGTCTGGCTGTAGACCTAGAAATACATGGGTCCAGCCAGAATGAAGAAATGTCATGGTAGTAAAAACAATACGCTCCGCAGCACACATAAGATCTGCGGACTTCATTGCGGAATTTTGACTCTCCATTGAAGTCAATGGAGAAATTCCGCCATGAGTCCGCAACCAGTCCGCCACTGCTCCGCAACAGACAGAGCATGCTGCGGACACCAAATTCCGCTCCGCAGCCTATGCTCCGCAGCGGAATTGTACGCATCGTGTAAACGAACACTGCTAAATTAAAGTGAAAGTCAATGGAGAAACGGCTCCGCTGCGGATTAACGCTGCGGAGTGTCCGCAGCGGAATTTAAGTGAAATTCCGCTATGTGTGAACCCGCCCAAAATCAGTTTCATTCATCTGAATGGGGTGGTTTCTTCAGAAAGAACAAAAATTGCAACAAAATCTGCTGAGTGTGCAGTCAGCCTGAGCCCTTAGGGTATGTTCACACACAGTAGCTAAATAAGTCTAAAATTGCGGAGCAGTTTTCACGTGAAAACTGCTCCTGATTTTGTCGTTTTTGTAGCAACTCGCGTTTTTCGCTGCATATTTTATGGACGTTATTGGAGTGGTTTTTCAATGAGGTCAATGAAAGAAGGCTCCAAAAACTTTCCAAAAAGTGACATGCACTTCTTTGACACGGGCATCTTTTTACGCACCGTCTTTTGACAGCGACGCCCAAATTACGTCTGAAAAAAGTGCGCGTGAACATACCCTTATTCACACGAACGGGTCAGTTCTGCGCACGTAAAAAACGCAGCGTTTTTCTTGCATTGCAGTTCCGTATGACATCCGTGTACAGTGTGTCTGCCGTATTTACGCGCGTATGTCATCCGTATGTCACGCATTTTTTATGTCCGCAAAATAAACTGAAGGTGTTTTTCTTTTTCTCATCATTTCTTTAGTAACTGTTGCGTGAATTACGCACATGACGTCCGTGTGCTGTCCATGATTTTCACGCACCCATTGAATTGCATAGGTCCGTGTGACGTCCGTTGTTTTAAAGCGCGTAACACAGACGTGAAATACGCTCGTGTGAATAAGGTATTTGGGTATGTTCACACATAAAAGCACACCGCGTTATCCGCCCAAGGCACCGCAGGGAATTCTGGACAAAAAAAAAACGCAACAAATTGTGTTGCAGTTTTTCTGCCGGAATATCCGCTGTGGAAAACTGCACATTAAAAAGATAAAAAATAATAATTCACACTTACGTAGCTATAGCAAAACATCCCTCTGCCGTCCTTCAGCCCTGCCTTCTGGGGTGATGTTTCATCCCATGTGATCGCTGCAGCCTATGATTGGCTGGTGCCACTTGCTGTGTTTTTTCCTCTTCTCATTTACGCAGCGTGTGGATGAGGTTTGTTCAAATCTCATCCACTTTGCTGCTGCTGTATAAGGGTATGTTCACACGGGGTATTTTCGGCCGCATAAAATCTGAAGCAGAACGCCTCCAAACATCTGCCTATTGATTTCAATAGGAAAAACGGTGTTCTGTTCCGATGGGCCATTTTAAAAACGGCCATACAAGTAAACGGTTGTGAAAAAGAAGTGCATGTCACTTCTTGAGCCGTTTTTGGAGCGGTTTTTCATTGATTCATCTGAATAGAGTTGTTTCTGCAGCAAATACATAGATTTCTGCAAGTGCCATCCAAATGAATGGGGCAGTCGCAGAAATTTCTGCAACAAAATCTGCCACATGTGAATCTACCCTTAGGCCTTATTCACATGAACGTCTCAGTTTTGCGCGCGTAAAAAATGCTGCATTTTTCTTGCGTTGCAGTTCCGTGTGACATCCGTGTACAGTGCCTGTCTGCGTTTTTGACGTGCGTATGTCATCCGTATGTCACGTGTTTTTAACGTCAGCAAAATAAACTGAAGGAGGTTTTTTTTCCCTCATTTCTTTAGCAACTGTTGCGTGAAAAACGCATGGCACACGGATGACTTCAATGGGTGCGTGATGTGCAACAAAACGCACAAGTATAGGTCATGCAGTGAGTTTCACGCAGCGGACACACGCTGCGTGAAAAACACTATGTCTGAATGGCCCCATTGAATTGCATAGGTCCGTGTGACATCCGTTGTTTTAACGCGCGTAACACGGATGTGAAATGCGCTCGTGTGAATAAGACCATAGTCAGTACCACCCGCAGCACTCTCTAAAACCAAACAATTAAAAATGAAATATTTGCAGAGTAATTCACAGTTCAATGCTGGGTCCTGGCCACTATTATCTTCTCTCTGGCAGCTAGGACCGGAAATATAAATATACGAGGATGAGTCAAAAATTATCCGCACTCCGGTTATATTAAAACTTCTGTTGGCCGCACTGTTTTATCAGCGGTTTCCATACGAGGCTGCTATCTCCGCAGTCACTGTTACATCTGTTTATTTTTGACTGGCGTGCGAGAAACAATGGCTGCACCACTTGTGATTTGAACGAAAGAAGAGCAGCGTGCAGTGATTCTTTTTTTGTGGTCTGAGGGTGTCTGGTGCCAATATTTATCGAAGACTTTGTGCACAGTACGGAGAAAGTGTGTATGACTGGATAGAGACGTTCAAAAAAGGTCACACAAGTATCAGCCATGAAGATGGAGCCGGGCGACCGTCCACGACTGCTGACAACATTGCGTGTGCACGTGAACTGATTCTATTGGATAGACTATCACCTGTTTGGTCCCCTGAAAGAAGCCCCACGAGGACGAAGATTCACGTCTGATGAAGGTGAACACAGCAGTGCATTCGTGGCTCGCAGCTCAACCTAAGGCCTCATTTACACGAGCGTGTGCGTTTTGCGCAGGCCAAAAAACGCCGCGTTTGGCGTGCGCAAAAGGCACTTGACAGCTCCGTGTGTCATCAGTGTATGATGCGCGGCTGCGTGTTTTTCGCGCAGCCGCCATCATAGAGATGAGGCTAGTCGACGTCAGTCACTGTCCAGGGTGCTGAAAGAGTTAACTGATCGTCAGTAACTCTTTCAACACCCTCGACAGTGAATTCCGATCACAATATACAGCAACCTGTGAATAAAAAAAAGACGTTCATACTTACCAAGAACTTCCTGCTTCCTCCAGTCCGGTCTCCCGGCCGTTGCCTTGGTGACGCGTCCCTCTCTTGTCATCCGGCCCCACCTCCATGGATGACGCGGCAGTCCATGTGACCGCTGCAGCCTGTGATTGGCTGCAGCCTGTGCTTGGCCTGTGATTGGCTGCAGCTGTCACTTGGACTGAATTGTCATCGCGGGAGGTCAGACTGGAGGAAGAAGCCGGGAGTTATCGGTAAGTCAGAACGTCTTTTTTTTTTTACACGTTCATGTATATTGTGATCGGAAGTCACTGTCCAGGGTGCTGAACCAGTTTAACTCTTTCAGCACCGTGGACAGTGACTGTCTCCTGACGTCGCGTACCGGAAAATTTTTTGCCGGGTTCGGTCAAAACGAGTTCGGCCGAACCCGGTGAAGTTCGGTTCGCTCATCTCTTAGACACTCCGTTTGGATGTTTGTAAACAGAAAAGCACGTGGTGCTTTTCTGTTTACATTCATCCTTTTGACAGCTCTTGCGCGAATCACGCAGTTCGCACGGAAGTGCTTCCGTGCGGCATGCGTGGTTTTCACGCACCCATTGACTTCAATGGGTGCGTGATGCGCGAAAAACGCACGATTATAGAACATGTCGTGAGTTTTACGCAACGCACTCGCGCTGCGCAAAATTCACGCATTGTCTGCACTGCCCCATAGAGTAATATAGGTGCGTACGACACGCGTGAAAAGCACGCGCGTTATTACGCTCGTGTAAATGAGGCCTAAAACATGTTTTTATGTGGGAATACGAAAGCTTGTGGACAGACGGACAAAGTGTATTAAAAATATATTCAGACCACTGCATAGGAAAAAATATTTATTAGAAATTCCCTAATGAAAAATGACAGTTATGATTTTTAGAGCTTTGCTTGTCGTAATTGAATCGCTGAAAACAATGTATAGTACATTTCAACAAGGAAGCTAGAAGATATTGTGTAACTTTAAAGTCTTCTTTTTAAGCCCCTATGTTTGAAGCGTATTCATTTAACATACGAAGGTCACACAAAACGCTGTATTGAGCCTACTGCTTTCTGTCACTGGAATTATTGCAGTGTTTGATATGATGGACTGTAGAAATAATTGGCTATGAAACATAAGTACTTATATTACACTACTTCAGAGCATAGAACATCACCTCTGCGACCCTATGCAGACATCAATATAGGAACTTGGCCCTAGCAACTGCAATAGTAAATCAATCAATAGACAGCTCAGAAATGGAGCGATTGCTGCTAGTGGTAAGGGTCACAGCGGAAAGACGGTCAGATTTTACATATAATCATGTCACCTGCATATTATATGAATAGGCTGTGAATCGCAAATACTCTTTCTGGTTCATTTGAGTAGATCAGTCCCAGATTTCGGAAAGGTAAACCAGAATGTTTGTAAATATGAGCTGAAAATGTACATAGGATTGTCAATGTTTATCCTTTACGTTTCATGCTTGAAAAATACAACCGTAAAAGAGGAGCTGTCACCGGGCACGACCTCTTGTATGCGTCCGTGACTCACAAGCTCCCGCTCCAGACACTCATTCTGGTTCTGGCCAGGGTTTCCCACCTCAATACCATTTTATAGTCCATTTGTGCATGGATAATCCATTTTAACTGAGACATACATCATCATTATAGAAAGAATGGAATACTTTATTATGCCACCTCTCATCACCCTCTGAAACCGTGGCGTAGCGATGGGTAATGCAGGAGTTACAGTCTACTCCTGGAGGAGAAAACAGCAGCACTACAAATGTGGCAGGACAATAACATATGAGTTATAGGACTCACTATACAAACCAATACTTCACTTCCATCATTTACAGTAATCCTATAAGGCATGATCATATACAAGGGAAGCGGAAACCATTGATGCTGGGCCCAGGTCGAGGCTTTACACCTGGGCACAAGACATACAAGCTACAGCTTTGTCTCTTTGCAAGAACATACACTAAAATTAAATCCAGCTACTATATACACTTATTACTGCACAAGGTATAGATCAAACTACACAAGTAAGTCAAGGGGAAAGTAGAACAGTCAAAAACAATATTAAACATTAAAGTTTTTTCCCACGTACGTTGCAGCCGATACCTCTAGCTTGCTTTCCTGACACCATATGGCATATTTAAGCAGGTTTTGGTCACTTCTCTGGGTTGCTAGGAGAGACAGTTTTCTATTTTTGTCCCCAAAAGTGTCATCCACATAGAGACTGGCTTACTAATGTCAAAAGTAATTAACATGTTAAATACAATAGAGGGGGGGGGGACGTTACGAGCGCAGTTTCAGCACCACAAGCCGCAAAGGAAATCTTCTTTCCACCATGGTGTGAAATTAATATATTTGTATTTATGGCATCTGGATGGGACGAAGGCAGCAAACCTGTGTCCTTTTCTGCAGAAGAGTACTCAGCAACCTGTTTAATAATGCAGTTGTTATCAGATAGCTCTGCATGAAGTCCTGGCAAACGGGAAGCAGCTGAGGAGGTCACCTCTATAGGCGAGCGATGAGCGACTGCGGATTCACTGCAGCCTCCAAAACAAATTCCAAATGTACTCCCAGCAGCAATCTAACATCACGGCTTTACAGCCTCCGGTAATCCTCCGGTGCAGCGCTTCTTACTATGGCTTAATCTCCATTCTATCAACATTGGTGACGGAGTATACAGGATAGGTGAAGCCACATACTGGTTGGGTTTTATAGATTGCCAAAGCGTTATATGTAGGTGGTATTTTATCTATATATCACACCGTTATTATAATGAAATACCAGATGTATGTAATAAGATCTTCATGGGGATTCCTTACGGTGTAATAACCCAATCTTAACTAAACAACAATTGTTGCATCTTATTACGCCATGCCTTGAGTCGCAATCTGCTACAACTAAGCTCAAGCCCATGGGGTCATTGTGCCACCAGATTGATCACCGAATTAAAAATATAGCCAAAATCTCAGCTCTGGTGTACTCAGAGGAATAATTCCACATATTGGGCTGAATATCAAAAAACATCAACTAAAATATCCACATTTTATCTCATTTATCTGGGATGATAATTATTCATCATTGATCTTATTGGACCGATAGTCGCTCTGCGTAAATGTACAGATAATGATCAAACATGAGAATTGGTCAACAACACAAGACTAGAAAAAAAGACCATATAGATTTATAGATTTGTCTATTGTTCTGCTCATCTACTACCAAGGCCGCCAAGAAATTATAGGCAATATATATATATATAATGTATAGAAATGGAGCAAACAACAATACAAGCTGATCCTATGATAAAAATAGCCTGGTGATTTCCGATGGAGTTAACCCTGTCCTTTCAGGAGTAATGCATTCTGTGGAGATGAGCCTGCATGGGGAATGGGAATATTACATAATGCGATGAGACATGCCTGGTATGTATGTATATATATATATATATATATATATATATAGATATATTAATATTATACATAGACACATGATCAAATGCATTCCCTGCTAGATCCCACTCAGGATCAGATGACATTCAGTGCACATTGAATGACAAGCAGCACCACCCCCAGTCCAGGCATGGAGATCTGGTGATGTAGCCTCATCTGCTAGTCCTTACCTGGGTGGCTTTGTGGAACTGCTTCTTCAGCCCCGCTACAGACATGGTGGAGGATGAGCAGACAGCCGGGGGCGCACACAATATTGGGGTGCAGTGCTGTATGATCACTTGTAGCTGATGATGATGATGATGATGATGATGACGGCGGCTGCTGCTATGCAGGACTGCGGGGGAATTCTAGTCTCCAGCCGTCGCTTCACTGTAATCCTGTGATGCTGTTATCAGATGCATGCCTTAATGCAGGGACACCCTGACGTCACGGTCCGCTAACCCCGCCCTATTTAAGGGGGCAAGCGCTCATTTCCTGCACTCCCCGCTGTCTGTCCGTCCTATGGTAGTGGCCAGCTGCAGTGTGGAGGTGTGACGTGGGCTTCTGTCAGGACAATGTGGCCGTTACCAATAATACTACTGCTGCCTGGAAGATTATACTATACAACCCGTGTATACAAGAGGATTCAGCAAGAAGTAACGGCGCACGCGCAGTCCGTTCTAGTCTTTCTGGGTGAAAACGTGAAATGGGATATAAGTACAAGCGTTGTGATGGGTTACATGGGACTTCCGGTGTGGCAGGAGAGCTCTGTTACTGCCCCCCTTCAGTCAGAGAATTGCGCCACCTGAGGTGAAGTGCCCACCTCATAGACAGGGCATGGAGGGGACACTAAATGAGTGTTCATACACAGGACAATGTGCTGTCCATGGACCCTGTATGGCGGTCCATGGAGTCCCTATGGCTCTGTCCTAGTGTGTTCTGCTTCTCGTTGTCTCTGTGACAACCTTAATAGAACACCTTCACACAAGAAAGATACAATGCAGGGTTTCCATCATGGAAAATCTGCAACATATCTGCTGAAAAAAAAACAATATTAATCTGCACCAAATTATGCTGTCAATTAGCTTGGTTGTGGAATTAATTGAATTTGGGTAGAATGTGCATCTGAGGAAGTTCAGCAGTAAAATCGTGCGGTCCATAAAGTGTAGCTAAACGTTCGACAAACTTCTGACATGTCAGAAGTTTGGATTGCTGGGGGTCCGAGCACTGAGACCCCCACCAATTGCTAGAACGAAGCAGCTGAAGCATTCGTGTGAGCGCTCATCTGCTTCGTGTCTGTTCAGCTTTTTCCGGAACTAAATGTATCAGTGTACGGACTCAATAGAAAGTTTATCAGCCCGTACTCCGATACATCGGCTTTCCCGGAAAAAGCTAAACAGACTGAGCGCTCAGCTGCTTCGTGTCTGTTCGGCTTTTTCCGGAAATAAATGTATCGGTGTACGGACTCAATAGAAAGTCTATGAGTCGTACTCCGATACATCGGCTTTCCGGAAAAAGACAAACAGACACGAAGCGGCTGAGCGCTCACATGAGCACTTCAGCTGCTTTGTTCTAGTGACTGGTGGGGGTCTCAGTGCTCGGACCCCCACCAATCCAAACTTCTGACATGTCACTATGATATGTCAGAAGTTTGTCAAACGTTTAGCTACACTTTAACTAAGGGCCTGTTCACATCAGCGTTGGTTTCTGTTCAAGGGTTCCGCTGCAGCTTTCCGTCGGAGGAACCCATGAACGGAATGGCAAACGAAAACCATAGCTTCCGATTGCATTACTATTGATTTCAATGCTAATCATACCTCCCAACTTTCAAGTATCACAAAGAGGGACAACCGCAGCAAATTTTTTTCTTTTAAGCCACGCCTCCAATCTCTATCCATACACACCCGGTTCAGCCCACACAGTATAATGCCAAATAGCTGCCCCCCCCCCCCCCCCACTGTATAATACCCTCTAGCTGCCACTATACAGTATGACCCTATAGATGCACCCATACAGTATGAAACCAACACAGATGCCCCCACACAATATAATGCCCACACAGATGCCCCCATGCAGTATAATGCCCACACAGATGCCCCCATGCAGTATAATGCCCAAACAAATTCCCCCATACAGCATAATGCCCCACAGCTGCCCCCATGCAACATAATGCCCCCATTGCTGCCCCATACAGTATAATGCCCACACAAATGCCCCCATACAGTATAATGCCCCATAGCTGCCCCATACAGTATAATGCCCCGTAGCTGCCCTTATACAGTATAATGCCTTCAAAGCTGCCCCTAGTGCCAATGCCCACATATAAAGTGCCAGAGCCCTTGTAGATAGTGCCACAGTGCCCATGTAGATAGTGCCACAGTGTCCATGTTGATAGTGCCACACCCCCTTAAAGATAGCGCCACCCCCCCTGTAGATAGCGCTACCCCCATGTAGATAGTACCATTGGGACTCCCTTTAGAGCATAGGCCGGGGATTCCGCTCCTAGAGCGAAGCCCTAATGTCACTGCCAATATATGGAACGTAACGTCAGTGGCTACTCCTTGAGCGGAATCCCCGTTGTCAACTGGCCGGGGATTCTGCTCCAGGAAGAGCCCCTGATGTCAATTTCCATATATGGACAGTAACCTCAGGGGTTTCCTCTAGGAGCGGAATCCCCTGCCAGATCATCAGCAACAGAGATTCCGCTCAATCAGTAGCCACTGACTGACGTCACTGTCCATATATGGACAGTGACGTCATAGGCTTCCCCGAGCACATCGCTTAAAGTAGCGATGTGCCTGGTGAGTCCTCCATTAGTGGAGGAGCTCCCTCTACTCCTCCGCTCTGAACTAATTCTGGAGTAGGGAGCTGATGGTTCCCTGCTTCAGTATCGGGTTAAACTGTATCCTCGACGCAGATACAGTTGACAGCGGGACATCGCCTGGAATCTGGGACTGTTCCTCTCAATCCGGGACGGTTGGGAGGTATGATGTTAATGCTTTCATTGCAAATGGTTTTACGTTTGTCTCCCTTCCGTAAGGTTTCTGTTTTTTTAGCGGAAATAATAGCGCAGTCGACTACGCTATTGTTTCCGCAAAAAAAAGGAAACTTTATGGAACGTAGACAAGCCATTTGCAACGGAAGCATTACCATTGAAATCAATGGTAATGCAAACGAAAGCTTTCGTTTCCGTTTGGCTTTCCGTTCATGGGTTCCTCCAACGAAAAGCTGCAACAGAACCCATGAACGGAAACCAACACTGATGTGAACACAGCCTAACACACCCTTTATGGCCGCATGATTTTGCAGGTAAATAGCTATTAACAGGCTAGTTGACAGCCGCGCCGAACATAATGCCAGCACGGTTGTTGGCCGCTTCGTGGCCAGGTCAGTGCCGCTCCGTGTGGCCTTACCCTAACACAGCAAGTGTTAACAGAGAAACACATCCCAGTATTTATTTACCATATTCTGCAGTTTTTAGAAATATCCCACATGTGGCCGTAGTGTGCTACTGGACTCAAACACAGGCCTCAGAAGCAAGATAGATTTTATTAGAAATGGGCCGCGAAAATGAGAAATTCAATTTTTTCCAATAAGATGTCGTTTTAACTTAAAAATGTTAATCTCCACAGGGCATAAACGAGAAAAAGCACCCCAACATTTGTAAAGCAATTTCGGAAATTCAGAGTACGGAAATACCCCATATGTGGTCAAAAACTGCTATTTGGGCACACAGTAGAGCTCAGAAGGGAAGGAGCACCATTTGACTTTTTGATTGCAGATTTTGCTGGATTGGTTTCTCAGCACCATGTCGCATTTGCAGAGCCCCTAAGGTACCAGTACAGTAGCACTCTGGTATAAGAAATTAAAGATATTTTACTTGCAAACCTACTCCTATTGGTGTGCGTAATACTTACCACAGTCAACAGTGGGTTGGGCCCCTATCTATGCACCCACCTTCAAGATAACCTGGTGCTATCTAAACCTACCTCACAGTACAGTGGAAACTCCTAAAAGTGACTATATTTGGGAAACTACACCCTTGAGGAATTCATCTAGGGGTGTAGTGAGCATTTTGACCACACAGGTGTTTCATAGATTTGATTTGGGCAGTAAAAATATGAAGAAGAAAAAAAAAATTCGAAGATGTAGTTGGGGCATTTTGCTGGGAAAGTGTCGCTTGGGCCTTGATAATCGCCTCTAGAAGAAATTCTCCCCTCGGGCTTGCACATTTGCACATTTTTTTCTTTCATGACTTATGTGAGCCATAACTTTTTTTTTATTATTTCATAGACGTAGTGGTATGAGGGCTGGGAGGCAAAGTGATAAAAATAATCAATTCCTGCATAGTTTTTTAGTTTTTTTTAATGCGCCGTCCACCGTGCTGTATAAATTACATGTTATCTTTATTCTGCGGGTCAGTACGATTATGGCTATACCGATAAATTTACATAGTTTTTATATATTTTACTACTTTTATACGATAACATTTTTCTTTACAAAACTAATCATGTTTCTGGGTCGCCATATTCTGAGAGCTATAACTTTTTTGCTTTTCCATCTACGGAGCTGTGAGAGGGTTTTGATTCCAGCGATACCAAAGAGAGTTTTTTTTATGTTTTACAACGTTTTGCACAATAAAATTACTTTTTTTTAAAAATAAAAGAATGTATTTTTGTGTTACCATTTTCTGAGAACCATAATGTAATGACGGGGTAGGGAGACAGATAGGTGAGCCCTAATCTACCCGCCACTCAGTCCCTGCCTACTTGCAACGACCCGTCCTAGGCGACGGGGTACAACTGGGCGACGGTCCCTACGCTCAGTAAGTGCAAGACAGACAAACAGACAAGGGTACACAGAAGCAAGGGAAACTGGGCAGCTGCCCACGGAGACACGGTGAGCAACAAGAGTAGTGAACGAGAAGAGTCAAACCAGGAGTGAACGAGGTACAAAACGCTGAGCAGGAGAGTGGTCAGAAAGCCAAGGTCAATAACAAGCAGAGGATGAGTAGTACAAGCAGCAGCAGCAGCAGCAAGGCCAGGAAACAAGCAGAGCAGAATCACAGGCAAAGAAGGAACAGGAAAGGCAGGTATAAATAGACAGTGGGCGGGAGCTAGCTCCATCTGGCCAGGCTGTGATAGGCTCTCCCACTCCTAAGCCTGCCATCCTGAGTGGTGGAAAATGGAGTCAGTCTCACAGACATAAGAGCAGGTGCAGACTGATTGCCCACGGGCGTCGAAATAGAAGCTGTGTCTGGCAAATCCTTTACAGTACCCCCCATTTTATAAGGGGCCACCGGACCCTTTCTAGGTGGACCTGGTTTATTGGGGAAACGAAGGTGGAACCTCCTGAGCAATACCCCAGCGTGAACATCCCGGGCGGGTACCCAAGTCCTCTCCTCAGGCCCGTATCCTCTCCAATGGACCAGGTACTGGAGGGAGCCTTGGACCATCCTGCTGTCCACAATCTTGGCCACCTCGAATTCTACCCCCTCAGGAGTGAGAAGAGGGACCGTAGGTTTCCTCGAGGGAGCCAAGGACGGGGAGCAGCGTTTAAGGAGGGAGGCATGAAAGACGTTGTGCACTCGAAAAGACGGGGGCAACTCCAGTCGGAAGGAGACAGGGTTAAGGACTTCAATGACCTTGTACGGCCCTATAAACCGGGGAGCAAACTTCTTGGACGGGACTTTAAGGCGCAAATTTTTAGAAGATAGCCACACCAGATCCCCGACCACAAACAAGGGGTTAGCAGAACGTCTTCTATCTGCCTGAGTCTTTTGTATGCTCTGGGACGCCTCTAGGTTCTTCTGAACCTGGGCCCAGACTGTGCACAGTTCCTGATGAACGACATCTACCTCGGGATTGTTGGAACTACCAGGTGAAACGGAGGAGAACCGTGGATTAAACCCAAAATTACAGAAAAAGGGGGAGACCCCCGACGAGTTAGTGACCCGGTTATTAAGGGAAAATTCGGCGAGGGGAATGAATGAGACCAAATCATGTTGACAGTCAGAGATAAAACAACTTAAATATTGTTCTAGAGACTGATTAGTCCTCTCCGTTTGGCCATTAGTTTCAGGATGGAAAGCCAAGGAGAAGGACAGATCAATCTCCAACTTTTTACAGAAGGCTCTCCAAAACAATGAAACATATTGCACCCTTCTGTCAGAAACAATATTGACAGGAACCCCATGGAGACGCAGGATGTGTTTGACAAACAAGGTAGCTAACGTCTTAGCATTGGGTAGTTTCTTGAGGGGCACAAAGTGGCACATCTTACTGAAGCGGTCTACTACAACCCACACCACTGACTTGCCTTGAGATGGAGGCAAATCGGTGATAAAATCCATGGAGATATGGGTCCAAGGTCTCTGGGAAATGGGCAAAGAACATAGTAAGCCCGCTGGTCGGGACCTGGGAGTCTTGGACCTAGCACAAACCTCACAAGCGGCGACGTAGGCCTTAACGTCTTTAAGCAACCCAGGCCACCAGTAGTTTCTGGCAATGAGGTGCTTGGTACCCAGGATGCCTGGATGGCCAGATAGTGCAGAGTCATGATTTTCCCTGAGTACCCTTAGCCGGAATTGCAGGGGAACAAACAGCTTGTTCTCAGGAAGGTTCCTGGGAGCTGAACCTTGATCAGCCGCAATTTCGGAGACTAAATCAGAATCAATAGTGGAAATTATTATACCTGGAGGCAAAATACAAGCAGGATCTTCCTCCGAAGGAGGGCTGGCCATGAAGCTACGCGACAGTGCGTCAGCCTTAATATTTTTAGACCCAGCCCTATAGGTGACCAAAAAGTTAAATCTGGTAAAAAATAACGCCCATCGAGCTTGTCTTGGGTTTAGCCTCCGGGCAGATTCTAAGAAAACCAGATTCTTGTGGTTGGTAAGGACCGTTACCTGGTGCCTAGCCCCCTCCAGGAAGTGGCGCCACTCTTCAAATGCCCATTTTATGGCTAAGAGTTCGCGGTTGCCAATATCATAGTTACTCTCAGAGGGCGAAAACTTCCTGGAGAAGTAGGCACAGGGACGGAGATGGATGAGGGACCTGGTACCCTGGGACAAGACAGCACCCACTCCCACCTCAGAGGCGTCAATCTCCACGATGAATGGCTCCATTTGGTTGGGCTGAACCAGCACTGGGGCCGAGATAAAGCACTTCTTAAGGACCTCAAAAGCATGGACAGCCTCAGGAGGCCAGTGGAGGAGATCAGCACCTTTGCGAGTGAGATCCGTAAGAGGCTTAGCGATGACCGAGAAGTTAGCAATAAATCTCCTGTAATAATTAGCGAATCCCAGGAAGCACTGTAACGCCTTCAGGGAGGCAGGTTGGACCCATTCCGCCACAGCCTGGACCTTGGCGGGGTCCATGCGGAATTCATGAGGAGTGAGGATTTGACCCAAAAATGGTATCTCTTGCACCCCAAACACATATTTTTCGGTCTTAGCAAACAGTTTGTTTTCCCGAAGGGCCTGGAGCACCTTCCTGACATGCTCAATGTGGGAGGACCAGTCCTTGGAAAACACAAGTATGTCATCAAGGTACACTACAAGAAATACCCCCAGGTAGTCTCTTAAAATCTCATTTATGAAATTCTGGAAGACCGCGGGAGCATTTCACAACCCAAAGGACATGACGAGGTATTCGAAATGACCATCGGGCGTGTTAAACGCAGTCTTCCACTCATCCCCCTCTTTGATGCGGATAAGGTTATAAGCCCCCCGTAGATCAAACTTAGAGAAACATTGGGCCCCCTGAACCTGATTGAAGAGATCAGGAATCAAAGGAAGGGAGTACTGGTTCCTTACAGTGACCTTATTCAAGTTCCGGTAGTCGATGCACGGCCTAAGACCACCATCCTTCTTCCCTACGAAGAAGAAGCCAGCACCTACCGGAGAAGTAGAGGGGCGAATGTAACCCTTGGCCAGGCATTCCTGGATATACTCTCTCATGGCTTCACGTTCGGGACAAGAGAGATTAAATATCCTACCCTTAGGGAGCTTAGTTCCTGGTACCAAATCGATTGCGCAATCGTATTCTCTATGAGGAGGTAACACTTCGGAGGCCTCTTTAGAGAAAACATCAGCGAAGTCCTGAACAAACTCAGGTAGAGTGTTCACCTCCTCAGGGAGAGAAATAGAATAAACAGAAAAACATGACATCATGCATTCATTACCCCATTTGGTAAGATCCCCAGTATTCCAGTTAAACGTGGGATTATGCAACTGCAACCAGGGAAGGCCTAAAACCAAATCGGACGATAATCCCTGCATCACCAGTACAGAGCACTGCTCCAAATGCATGGAGCCAACAAGGAGTTCAAAAACAGGGGAGTTCAAACATGGAGCCAACAAGGAGCCATGCATGGAGCCAACAAGGAGTTAAAAAATTTACAATGCTGTGTAAAATAACCATTAGCAAGAGGAGTGGAGTCGATACCCACTACCGGGGCAGGTTTAGGCAAATCAATCAATGGCATAGCTAGAGACATAGCAAATTCCACAGACATAATATTAGCAGAAGACCCTGAATCCACGAAGGCACTGCGGTAGCAGACCTACCACCAAAAGAGACCTGAAAGGGAAGCAAGATTTTATTACGTTTCATCTTTCCGGGAAATACCTGTGCGCCCAAGTGACCTCCCCGATGATCACTTAGGCGCGGAAGTTTTCCGGCTGCTTATTCTTACGCCTAGGACAGTTGTTCACTTGATGCTTGTCATCCCCACAGTAGAAGCAGAGACCATTCTTCCTGCGTAACGCTCTACGTTGTTGGGGGGACACGGAAGCCCCGAGTTGCATAGGTACATCCGAGTCTTCCGTGGAAGAACGAAGCAACGGAACCTCAGGAGGCATCATGGGGGAGTCAGAGGAGAAGGCACAAAAACGTTCAAGTCGTCGTTCCCTGAGACGTCGGTCAAGTCGTACCGCTAAAGCCATAACCTGATCTAGGGAGTCAGAAGAGGGATAGCTAACTAGCAGGTCTGTCAGGGCATTCGACAGACCCAATCTAAACTGGCAATCAAGGCAGGGTCATTTCACCGAGAAGCTACACACCACTTCCTAAAGTCAGAACAATACTCCTCTACAGGTCTCTTACCCTGACGTAAGGTCACCAGCTGACTCTCGGCAAAGGCAGTCTTGTCAGTCTCGTCATAAATGAGCCCGAGAGCAGAAAAGATCAACGGAGGAAAGTTCAGGGACGTCAGGAGCCAAGGAGAAGGCCCATTCTTGGGGCCCGTCCTGGAGCCGGGACATAATTATACCCACCCGCTGGCTCTCAGAACCTGAGGAGTGGGGCTTTAAGCGAAAATAGAGCCTACAACTCTCCGGAAAGGAGAAAAAAGTCTTCCAGTCCCCTGAGAACCGGTCAGGCAACTTGAGGTGGGGTTCAAGAGGTGAGGTGGGGGGCACTACCAGGGTAGCATCATGCAGGTTGTCCCTCTGAGCCAGGGCCTGGACCTGTAGGGAGAGGCCCTGCATCTGCTGAGCCAGGGTCTCAAGGGGGTCCATAGATGTGTCAGGGACCAGGGTAGACTAGGTATATGGTCCTGTGATTATGTAATGACGGGGTAGGGAGACAGATAGGTGAGCCCTAATCTACCCGCCACTCAGTCCCTGCCTACTTGCAACGACCCGTCCTAGGCGATGGGGTACAACTGAGCGACGGTCCCTATGCTCAGTAAGTGCAAGACAGACAAACAGACAAGGGTACACAGAAGCAAGGGAAACGGGGCATCTGCCCACGGAGACACCGTGAGCAACAAGAGTAGTGAACGAGCCGAGTCAAACCAGGAGTGAACGAGGTACAAAACGCTGAGCAGGAGAGTGGTCAGAAAGCCAAGGTCAATAACAAGCAGAGGAAGAGTAGTACAAGCAGCAGTAGCAAGGCCAGGAAACAAGCAGAGCAGAATCACAGGCAAAGGAGGAACAGGAAAGGCAGTTATAAATAGACAGTGGGCGGGAGCTAGCTCCGTCTGGCCAGGCTGTGATAGGCTCTCCCACTCCTAAGCCTGCCATCCTGAGTGGTGGAAAATGGAGTCAGTCTCACAGACATAAGAGCAGGTGCAGACTGATTGCCCACGGGCGTCGAAATAGAAGCTGTGTCTGGCAAATCCTTTACAGTACCCCCCATTTTATAAGGGGCCACCGGACCCTTTCTAGGTGGACCTGGTTTATTGGGGAAACGAAGGTGGAACCTCCTGAGCAATACCCCAGCGTGAACATCCCGGGCGGGTACCCAAGTCCTCTCCTCAGGCCCGTATCCTCTCCAATGGACCAGGTACTGGAGGGAGCCTTGGACCATCCTGCTGTCCACAATCTTGGCCACCTCGAATTCTACCCCCTCAGGAGTGAGAAGAGGGACCGTAGGTTTCCTCGAGGGAGCCAAGGACGGGGAGCAGCGTTTAAGGAGGGAGGCATGAAAGACGTTGTGCACTCGAAAAGACGGGGGCAACTCCAGTCGGAAGGAGACAGGGTTAAGGACTTCAATGACCTTGTACGGCCCTATAAACCGGGGAGCAAACTTCTTGGACGGGACTTTAAGGCGCAAATTTTTAGAAGATAGCCACACCAGATCCCCGACCACAAACAAGGGGTTAGCAGAACGTCTTCTATCTGCCTGAGTCTTTTGTATGCTCTGGGACGCCTCTAGGTTCTTCTGAACCTGGGCCCAGACTGTGCACAGTTCCTGATGAACGACATCTACCTCGGGATTGTTGGAACTACCAGGTGAAACGGAGGAGAACCGTGGATTAAACCCAAAATTACAGAAAAAGGGGGAGACCCCCGACGAGTTAGTGACCCGGTTATTAAGGGAAAATTCGGCGAGGGGAATGAATGAGACCAAATCATGTTGACAGTCAGAGATAAAACAACTTAAATATTGTTCTAGAGACTGATTAGTCCTCTCCGTTTGGCCATTAGTTTCAGGATGGAAAGCCAAGGAGAAGGACAGATCAATCTCCAACTTTTTACAGAAGGCTCTCCAAAACAATGAAACATATTGCACCCTTCTGTCAGAAACAATATTGACAGGAACCCCATGGAGACGCAGGATGTGTTTGACAAACAAGGTAGCTAACGTCTTAGCATTGGGTAGTTTCTTGAGGGGCACAAAGTGGCACATCTTACTGAAGCGGTCTACTACAACCCACACCACTGACTTGCCTTGAGATGGAGGCAAATCGGTGATAAAATCCATGGAGATATGGGTCCAAGGTCTCTGGGAAATGGGCAAAGAACATAGTAAGCCCGCTGGTCGGGACCTGGGAGTCTTGGACCTAGCACAAACCTCACAAGCGGCGACGTAGGCCTTAACGTCTTTAAGCAACCCAGGCCACCAGTAGTTTCTGGCAATGAGGTGCTTGGTACCCAGGATGCCTGGATGGCCAGATAGTGCAGAGTCATGATTTTCCCTGAGTACCCTTAGCCGGAATTGCAGGGGAACAAACAGCTTGTTCTCAGGAAGGTTCCTGGGAGCTGAACCTTGATCAGCCGCAATTTCGGAGACTAAATCAGAATCAATAGTGGAAATTATTATACATGGAGGCAAAATACAAGCAGGATCTTCCTCCGAAGGAGGGCTGGCCATGAAGCTACGCGACAGTGCGTCAGCCTTAATATTTTTAGACCCAGCCCTATAGGTGACCAAAAAGTTGAATCTGGTAAAAAATAACGCCCATCGAGCTTGTCTTGGGTTTAGCCTCCAGGCAGATTCTAAGAAAACCAGATTCTTGTGGTTGGTAAGGACCGTTACCTGGTGCCTAGCCCCCTCCAGGAAGTGGCGCCACTCTTCAAATGCCCATTTTATGGCTAAGAGTTCGCGGTTGCCAATATCATAGTTACTCTCAGAGGGCGAAAACTTCCTGGAGAAGTAGGCACAGGGACGGAGATGGATGAGGGACCTGGTACCCTGGGACAAGACAGCACCCACTCCCACCTCAGAGGCGTCAACCTCCACGATGAATGGCTCCATTTGGTTGGGCTGAACCAGCACTGGGGCCGAGATAAAGCACTTCTTAAGGACCTCAAAAGCATGGACAGCCTCAGGAGGCCAGTGGAGGAGATCAGCACCTTTGCGAGTGAGATCCGTAAGAGGCTTAGCGATGACCGAGAAGTTAGCAATACATCTCCTGTAATAATTAGCGAATCCCAGGAAGCACTGTAACGCCTTCAGGGAGGCAGGTTGGACCCATTCCGCCACAGCCTGGACCTTGGCGGGGTCCATGCGGAATTCATGAGGAGTGAGGATTTGACCCAAAAATGGTATCTCTTGCACCCCAAACACATATTTTTCGGTCTTAGCAAACAGTTTGTTTTCCCGAAGGGCCTGGAGCACCTTCCTGACATGCTCAATGTGGGAGGACCAGTCCTTGGAAAACACAAGTATGTCATCAAGGTACACTACAAGAAATACCCCCAGGTAGTCTCTTAAAATCTCATTTATGAAATTCTGGAAGACCGCGGGAGCATTTCACAACCCAAAGGACATGACGAGGTATTCGAAATGACCATCGGGCGTGTTAAACGCAGTCTTCCACTCATCCCCCTCTTTGATGCGGATAAGGTTATAAGCCCCCCGTAGATCAAACTTAGAGAAACATTGGGCCCCCTGAACCTGATTGAAGAGATCAGGAATCAAAGGAAGGGAGTACTGGTTCCTTACAGTGACCTTATTCAAGTTCCGGTAGTCGATGCACGGCCTAAGACCACCATCCTTCTTCCCTACGAAGAAGAAGCCAGCACCTACCGGAGAAGTAGAGGGGTGAATGTAACCCTTGGCCAGGCATTCCTGGATATACTCTCTCATGGCTTCACGTTCGGGACAAGAGAGATTAAATATCCTACCCTTAGCGAGCTTAGTTCCTGGTACCAAATCGATTGCGCAATCGTATTCTCTATGAGGAGGTAACACTTCGGAGGCCTCTTTAGAGAAAACATCAGCGAAGTCCTGAACAAACTCAGGTAGAGTGTTCACCTCCTCAGGGAGAGAAATAGAATAAACAGAAAAACATGACATCATGCATTCATTACCCCATTTGGTAAGATCCCCAGTATTCCAGTTAAACGTGGGATTATGCAACTGCAACCAGGGAAGGCCTAAAACCAAATCGGACGATAATCCCTGCATCACCAGTACAGAGCACTGCTCCAAATGCATGGAGCCAACAAGGAGTTCAAAAACAGGGGAGTTCAAACATGGAGCCAACAAGGAGCCATGCATGGAGCCAACAAGGAGTTAAAAAATTTACAATGCTGTGTAAAATAACCATTAGCAAGAGGAGTGGAGTCGATACCCACTACCGGGGCAGGTTTAGGCAAATCAATCAATGGCATAGCTAGAGACATAGCAAATTCCACAGACATAATATTAGCAGAAGACCCTGAATCCACGAAGGCACTGCGGTAGCAGACCTACCACCAAAAGAGACCTGAAAGGGAAGCAAGATTTTATTACGTTTCATCTTTCCGGGAAATACCTGTGCGCCCAAGTGACCTCCCCGATGATCACTTAGGCGCGGAAGTTTTCCGGCTGCTTATTCTTACGCCTAGGACAGTTGTTCACTTGATGCTTGTCATCCCCACAGTAGAAGCAGAGACCATTCTTCCTGCGTAACGCTCTACGTTGTTGGGGGGACACGGAAGCCCCGAGTTGCATAGGTACATCCGAGTCTTCCGTGGAAGAACGAAGCAACGGAACCTCAGGAGGCATCATGGGGGAGTCAGAGGAGAAGGCACAAAAACGTTCAAGTCGTCGTTCCCTGAGACGTCGGTCAAGTCGTACCGCTAAAGCCATAACCTGATCTAGGGAGTCAGAAGAGGGATAGCTAACTAGCAGGTCTTTCAGGGCATTCGACAGACCCAATCTAAACTGGCAATCAAGGCAGGGTCATTTCACCGAGAAGCTACACACCACTTCCTAAAGTCAGAACAATACTCCTCTACAGGTCTCTTACCCTGACGTAAGGTCACCAGCTGACTCTCGGCAAAGGCAGTCTTGTCAGTCTCGTCATAAATGAGCCCGAGAGCAGAAAAGATCAACGGAGGAAAGTTCAGGGACGTCAGGAGCCAAGGAGAAGGCCCATTCTTGGGGCCCGTCCTGGAGCCGGGACATAATTATACCCACCCGCTGGCTCTCAGAACCTGAGGAGTGGGGCTTTAAGCGAAAATAGAGCCTACAACTCTCCGGAAAGGAGAAAAAAGTCTTCCAGTCCCCTGAGAACCGGTCAGGCAACTTGAGGTGGGGTTCAAGAGGTGAGGTGGGGGGCACTACCAGGGTAGCATCATGCAGGTTGTCCCTCTGAGCCAGGGCCTGGACCTGTAGGGAGAGGCCCTGCATCTGCTGAGCCAGGGTCTCAAGGGGGTCCATAGATGTGTCAGGGACCAGGGTAGACTAGGTATATGGTCCTGTGATTATGTAATGACGGGGTAGGGAGACAGATAGGTGAGCCCTAATCTACCCGCCACTCAGTCCCTGCCTACTTGCAACGACCCGTCCTAGGCGATGGGGTACAACTGAGCGACGGTCCCTATGCTCAGTAAGTGCAAGACAGACAAACAGACAAGGGTACACAGAAGCAAGGGAAACGGGGCATCTGCCCACGGAGACACCGTGAGCAACAAGAGTAGTGAACGAGCCGAGTCAAACCAGGAGTGAACGAGGTACAAAACGCTGAGCAGGAGAGTGGTCAGAAAGCCAAGGTCAATAACAAGCAGAGGAAGAGTAGTACAAGCAGCAGTAGCAAGGCCAGGAAACAAGCAGAGCAGAATCACAGGCAAAGGAGGAACAGGAAAGGCAGTTATAAATAGACAGTGGGCGGGAGCTAGCTCCGTCTGGCCAGGCTGTGATAGGCTCTCCCACTCCTAAGCCTGCCATCCTGAGTGGTGGAAAATGGAGTCAGTCTCACAGACATAAGAGCAGGTGCAGACTGATTGCCCACGGGCGTCGAAATAGAAGCTGTGTCTGGCAAATCCTTTACAGTACCCCCCATTTTATAAGGGGCCACCGGACCCTTTCTAGGTGGACCTGGTTTATTGGGGAAACGAAGGTGGAACCTCCTGAGCAATACCCCAGCGTGAACATCCCGGGCGGGTACCCAAGTCCTCTCCTCAGGCCCGTATCCTCTCCAATGGACCAGGTACTGGAGGGAGCCTTGGACCATCCTGCTGTCCACAATCTTGGCCACCTCGAATTCTACCCCCTCAGGAGTGAGAAGAGGGACCGTAGGTTTCCTCGAGGGAGCCAAGGACGGGGAGCAGCGTTTAAGGAGGGAGGCATGAAAGACGTTGTGCACTCGAAAAGACGGGGGCAACTCCAGTCGGAAGGAGACAGGGTTAAGGACTTCAATGACCTTGTACGGCCCTATAAACCGGGGAGCAAACTTCTTGGACGGGACTTTAAGGCGCAAATTTTTAGAAGATAGCCACACCAGATCCCCGACCACAAACAAGGGGTTAGCAGAACGTCTTCTATCTGCCTGAGTCTTTTGTATGCTCTGGGACGCCTCTAGGTTCTTCTGAACCTGGGCCCAGACTGTGCACAGTTCCTGATGAACGACATCTACCTCGGGATTGTTGGAACTACCAGGTGAAACGGAGGAGAACCGTGGATTAAACCCAAAATTACAGAAAAAGGGGGAGACCCCCGACGAGTTAGTGACCCGGTTATTAAGGGAAAATTCGGCGAGGGGAATGAATGAGACCAAATCATGTTGACAGTCAGAGATAAAACAACTTAAATATTGTTCTAGAGACTGATTAGTCCTCTCCGTTTGGCCATTAGTTTCAGGATGGAAAGCCAAGGAGAAGGACAGATCAATCTCCAACTTTTTACAGAAGGCTCTCCAAAACAATGAAACATATTGCACCCTTCTGTCAGAAACAATATTGACAGGAACCCCATGGAGACGCAGGATGTGTTTGACAAACAAGGTAGCTAACGTCTTAGCATTGGGTAGTTTCTTGAGGGGCACAAAGTGGCACATCTTACTGAAGCGGTCTACTACAACCCACACCACTGACTTGCCTTGAGATGGAGGCAAATCGGTGATAAAATCCATGGAGATATGGGTCCAAGGTCTCTGGGAAATGGGCAAAGAACATAGTAAGCCCGCTGGTCGGGACCTGGGAGTCTTGGACCTAGCACAAACCTCACAAGCGGCGACGTAGGCCTTAACGTCTTTAAGCAACCCAGGCCACCAGTAGTTTCTGGCAATGAGGTGCTTGGTACCCAGGATGCCTGGATGGCCAGATAGTGCAGAGTCATGATTTTCCCTGAGTACCCTTAGCCGGAATTGCAGGGGAACAAACAGCTTGTTCTCAGGAAGGTTCCTGGGAGCTGAACCTTGATCAGCCGCAATTTCGGAGACTAAATCAGAATCAATAGTGGAAATTATTATACCTGGAGGCAAAATACAAGCAGGATCTTCCTCCGAAGGAGGGCTGGCCATGAAGCTACGCGACAGTGCGTCAGCCTTAATATTTTTAGACCCAGCCCTATAGGTGACCAAAAAGTTGAATCTGGTAAAAAATAACGCCCATCGAGCTTGTCTTGGGTTTAGCCTCCAGGCAGATTCTAAGAAAACCAGATTCTTGTGGTTGGTAAGGACCGTTACCTGGTGCCTAGCCCCCTCCAGGAAGTGGCGCCACTCTTCAAATGCCCATTTTATGGCTAAGAGTTCGCGGTTGCCAATATCATAGTTACTCTCAGAGGGCGAAAACTTCCTGGAGAAGTAGGCACAGGGACGGAGATGGATGAGGGACCTGGTACCCTGGGACAAGACAGCACCCACTCCCACCTCAGAGGCGTCAACCTCCACGATGAATGGCTCCATTTGGTTGGGCTGAACCAGCACTGGGGCCGAGATAAAGCACTTCTTAAGGACCTCAAAAGCATGGACAGCCTCAGGAGGCCAGTGGAGGAGATCAGCACCTTTGCGAGTGAGATCCGTAAGAGGCTTAGCGATGACCGAGAAGTTAGCAATACATCTCCTGTAATAATTAGCGAATCCCAGGAAGCACTGTAACGCCTTCAGGGAGGCAGGTTGGACCCATTCCGCCACAGCCTGGACCTTGGCGGGGTCCATGCGGAATTCATGAGGAGTGAGGATTTGACCCAAAAATGGTATCTCTTGCACCCCAAACACATATTTTTCGGTCTTAGCAAACAGTTTGTTTTCCCGAAGGGCCTGGAGCACCTTCCTGACATGCTCAATGTGGGAGGACCAGTCCTTGGAAAACACAAGTATGTCATCAAGGTACACTACAAGAAATACCCCCAGGTAGTCTCTTAAAATCTCATTTATGAAATTCTGGAAGACCGCGGGAGCATTTCACAACCCAAAGGACATGACGAGGTATTCGAAATGACCATCGGGCGTGTTAAACGCAGTCTTCCACTCATCCCCCTCTTTGATGCGGATAAGGTTATAAGCCCCCCGTAGATCAAACTTAGAGAAACATTGGGCCCCCTGAACCTGATTGAAGAGATCAGGAATCAAAGGAAGGGAGTACTGGTTCCTTACAGTGACCTTATTCAAGTTCCGGTAGTCGATGCACGGCCTAAGACCACCATCCTTCTTCCCTACGAAGAAGAAGCCAGCACCTACCGGAGAAGTAGAGGGGTGAATGTAACCCTTGGCCAGGCATTCCTGGATATACTCTCTCATGGCTTCACGTTCGGGACAAGAGAGATTAAATATCCTACCCTTAGCGAGCTTAGTTCCTGGTACCAAATCGATTGCGCAATCGTATTCTCTATGAGGAGGTAACACTTCGGAGGCCTCTTTAGAGAAAACATCAGCGAAGTCCTGAACAAACTCAGGTAGAGTGTTCACCTCCTCAGGGAGAGAAATAGAATAAACAGAAAAACATGACATCATGCATTCATTACCCCATTTGGTAAGATCCCCAGTATTCCAGTTAAACGTGGGATTATGCAACTGCAACCAGGGAAGGCCTAAAACCAAATCGGACGATAATCCCTGCATCACCAGTACAGAGCACTGCTCCAAATGCATGGAGCCAACAAGGAGTTCAAAAACAGGGGAGTTCAAACATGGAGCCAACAAGGAGCCATGCATGGAGCCAACAAGGAGTTAAAAAATTTACAATGCTGTGTAAAATAACCATTAGCAAGAGGAGTGGAGTCGATACCCACTACCGGGGCAGGTTTAGGCAAATCAATCAATGGCATAGCTAGAGACATAGCAAATTCCACAGACATAATATTAGCAGAAGACCCTGAATCCACGAAGGCACTGCGGTAGCAGACCTACCACCAAAAGAGACCTGAAAGGGAAGCAAGATTTTATTACGTTTCATCTTTCCGGGAAATACCTGTGCGCCCAAGTGACCTCCCCGATGATCACTTAGGCGCGGAAGTTTTCCGGCTGCTTATTCTTACGCCTAGGACAGTTGTTCACTTGATGCTTGTCATCCCCACAGTAGAAGCAGAGACCATTCTTCCTGCGTAACGCTCTACGTTGTTGGGGGGACACGGAAGCCCCGAGTTGCATAGGTACATCCGAGTCTTCCGTGGAAGAACGAAGCAACGGAACCTCAGGAGGCATCATGGGGGAGTCAGAGGAGAAGGCACAAAAACGTTCAAGTCGTCGTTCCCTGAGACGTCGGTCAAGTCGTACCGCTAAAGCCATAACCTGATCTAGGGAGTCAGAAGAGGGATAGCTAACTAGCAGGTCTTTCAGGGCATTCGACAGACCCAATCTAAACTGGCAATCAAGGCAGGGTCATTTCACCGAGAAGCTACACACCACTTCCTAAAGTCAGAACAATACTCCTCTACAGGTCTCTTACCCTGACGTAAGGTCACCAGCTGACTCTCGGCAAAGGCAGTCTTGTCAGTCTCGTCATAAATGAGCCCGAGAGCAGAAAAGATCAACGGAGGAAAGTTCAGGGACGTCAGGAGCCAAGGAGAAGGCCCATTCTTGGGGCCCGTCCTGGAGCCGGGACATAATTATACCCACCCGCTGGCTCTCAGAACCTGAGGAGTGGGGCTTTAAGCGAAAATAGAGCCTACAACTCTCCGGAAAGGAGAAAAAAGTCTTCCAGTCCCCTGAGAACCGGTCAGGCAACTTGAGGTGGGGTTCAAGAGGTGAGGTGGGGGGCACTACCAGGGTAGCATCATGCAGGTTGTCCCTCTGAGCCAGGGCCTGGACCTGTAGGGAGAGGCCCTGCATCTGCTGAGCCAGGGTCTCAAGGGGGTCCATAGATGTGTCAGGGACCAGGGTAGACTAGGTATATGGTCCTGTGATTATGTAATGACGGGGTAGGGAGACAGATAGGTGAGCCCTAATCTACCCGCCACTCAGTCCCTGCCTACTTGCAACGACCAGTCCTAGGCGATGGGGTACAACTGAGCGACGGTCCCTACGCTCAGTAAGTGCAAGACAGACAAACAGACAAGGGTACACAGAAGCAAGGGAAACGGGGCATCTGCCCACGGAGACACCGTGAGCAACAAGAGTAGTGAACGAGCCGAGTCAAACCAGGAGTGAACGAGGTACAAAACGCTGAGCAGGAGAGTGGTCAGAAAGCCAAGGTCAATAACAAGCAGAGGAAGAGTAGTACAAGCAGCAGTAGCAAGGCCAGGAAACAAGCAGAGCAGAATCACAGGCAAAGGAGGAACAGGAAAGGCAGTTATAAATAGACAGTGGGCGGGAGCTAGCTCCGTCTGGCCAGGCTGTGATAGGCTCTCCCACTCCTAAGCCTGCCATCCTGAGTGGTGGAAAATGGAGTCAGTCTCACAGACATAAGAGCAGGTGCAGACTGATTGCCCACGGGCGTCGAAATAGAAGCTGTGTCTGGCAAATCCTTTACAGTACCCCCCATTTTATAAGGGGCCACCGGACCCTTTCTAGGTGGACCTGGTTTATTGGGGAAACGAAGGTGGAACCTCCTGAGCAATACCCCAGCGTGAACATCCCGGGCGGGTACCCAAGTCCTCTCCTCAGGCCCGTATCCTCTCCAATGGACCAGGTACTGGAGGGAGCCTTGGACCATCCTGCTGTCCACAATCTTGGCCACCTCGAATTCTACCCCCTCAGGAGTGAGAAGAGGGACCGTAGGTTTCCTCGAGGGAGCCAAGGACGGGGAGCAGCGTTTAAGGAGGGAGGCATGAAAGACGTTGTGCACTCGAAAAGACGGGGGCAACTCCAGTCGGAAGGAGACAGGGTTAAGGACTTCAATGACCTTGTACGGCCCTATAAACCGGGGAGCAAACTTCTTGGACGGGACTTTAAGGCGCAAATTTTTAGAAGATAGCCACACCAGATCCCCGACCACAAACAAGGGGTTAGCAGAACGTCTTCTATCTGCCTGAGTCTTTTGTATGCTCTGGGACGCCTCTAGGTTCTTCTGAACCTGGGCCCAGACTGTGCACAGTTCCTGATGAACGACATCTACCTCGGGATTGTTGGAACTACCAGGTGAAACGGAGGAGAACCGTGGATTAAACCCAAAATTACAGAAAAAGGGGGAGACCCCCGACGAGTTAGTGACCCGGTTATTAAGGGAAAATTCGGCGAGGGGAATGAATGAGACCAAATCATGTTGACAGTCAGAGATAAAACAACTTAAATATTGTTCTAGAGCAGGGGTCAGGAACCTTTTTGGCTAAGAGAGCCGTAAACGCCACATATTTTGAAATATAATTCCGCGAGAGCCGTACAATATGTTTAAAGGGCCATTGACAGATCAATCGCTCCAATGTTCACTTAGTACAGCAAGGAATGCTCCTCCCTGCTGTATAAAGCCACAACTGGACTGAAACAATGGTAATTAGCAGTAAAAAAATTAAATAAATAACTTACATTGTGAGCTTGCGATGCATGACATCAGTCCAGCAGTCTGGCTTCTTCTTTTTCCTGCGCATGACTGGAAGCTGGCATTCTTCCCACCTGATGTTGAGAGAATGCCAGCTTTGAGGCATTCGCAGAAGAAAGAATGCCGCTTCACTAGGGGACGCAGGTGCGTGCTTGCAGACGGCGCGGCTATGCAGGGAGTTATGGGAAATGTAGTCCATGCTCCCTGCCGCTCACCACTGCCGCCAATGCTTATCAGGCCATCAAAGAACTACCAATATCAGCGTGCACCGCGGCCTGATGGAGCGCGGTGCACGGGCTGATGGAGCGCGGTGCATGCATCCTTCCCATAGACAGGTAGGAGCAGTGGCGGATTAAGTAGACCATGGGCCCTGGGCTGTTACCCAAACTTGGGCCCCCCTTCCTCACCGTAACTATTTTTAACACTACCTTTTTGGGCAAGCATTAACAGTGTTACGATTCCCCTTGTCACAGCGCGGTGTCCCTACATACTGACAGGATCACACTGTGCAGGGACACAACCTCCTGACAAGGGGAATTGTCTATCAGTCCTGGACCGCAGAAAGACTTTTTGTGAAATACAAGGATTTCCTATAATAAACATGCCAGGAGAGGTGACAGATTCTCTATAAATCTAGTGACTCACAGGTGACGACGTCTCAGATTCTAGTAGTTTTTTTCCTCTTTTCTTCTCCATCCGGTCCAGCGCTCATGACGACTTCTCCCGGCCATGACTCATTTCTGCAGAATTTGCCACTTAGACGTCTCCTCACTTTTCCAACATTTCCACACCTATAAACGAAAATAAAGTTATCATGGTGCCACATAGTGTACCCCTAAATATAATAGCACCAAACACTGCGCGCCTGAATATAATACCACACACTGTAAAACACCATACACACAGCCCCCTGTACATAGTGCCACACACAGCCCCTGTAGATATTACACACCCCCATAGATATCGCCATACACAGCCCCCTCTATATATCACACATCCCCCTCGTAGAGAGCGTTACACACAGCCCCCTATAGATAGTGCCATACAGCCCCCCTGTAGAGAGCGCCACACAGCCCTCCCCCTCTTGTAAATAGCACCAAAAAGCCCCCCCTATAAAGAGCGCCACACACATACCACGGTGGATAGCACTACACAGCCCCCCCTTGCCTCACAGCGCTCCCCCTTGTATATAGTGCCTCACAGCGCTCCCCCTTGTATATAGTGCCTCACAGCGCTCCCCCTTGTATATAGTGCCTCACAGCGCTCCCCCTTGTATATAGTGCCTCACAGCGCTCCCCCTTGTATATAGTGCCACACAGAGCTCCCCCTTGTATATAGTGCCACACAGCGCTCCCCCTTGTATTTTTTTTTGGTAATAACATTGTTTTACCCTAAAATAGACCTTTTATTTGTGATCGTCATTGTCTACCGTAAATTTTAATATATTACATGTCTATATTAGGGTAATTGGGTCAGCGCTAGCGTTACAACAATGATTGGCGGGGGGAACGTTTTTTTTGGGGTGGGTATTTTATGTGTATTTATTATTATATTTTTTTTTTGCACTTTACTATTTTTTATTACTATGTTCTGATCCTCAAAGGTCAAAAAAGACCTTTGGGGAACTTTATATCTACTTTCTCTTTGTTTTACACCATGTTTTTCCACTGTAACTGGAGCTGCACAGCAGCCCCAGTTACAGGGGAAATCAGCCCTCTCACAGTGACGATTGTCACTAATAGGGCTGTGCTGGGTCTAGTAAGACCCAGCAACAGTCTGCCACTAACGGCACCCGGCGATCATGTGACCTGTCACATGATCACCGGGAGGAATAGAGACAGCGCCGCTGCTGCTGTCTCTATTCCTGTACACAGCGTTCATTGAACGCTGTGTAAGAAGACATCGGAGAAGAAAGAAGCAGCGAAAGCTGCTTCTGTCTTCTCCTCAGGGTCCCCGGCAGTCACTGACAGCCGGAGACCCGACATTCAGCTGCCCGATCGCGCGGGCAGCAAGTTAAAACCCGAGCCGTAGAAAGTCTATGGCTCGGGTTTTAAGCACCCGTCCCTGACCGCTGGCCGTAAAAATACAGCCAGCGGTCGGGAACCAGTTGGGCAGGAGGATAATCCTGTACTGACCTCAGCGCCGGTGACCGCCCGCCGGCTCTTCTCTTGCTGCTTTGGAGTAACAGAACAGCCGTCCGTCGCTGTTCTGTTACTCAATGGCGGCGGCCCGCACTGTCAGGGAGGCGTGTCCTACCCCTGGATACCGGCGAATTCCCTGCTCCTCCCCATCTTCGGCCGTTAGCAGCGCTAGCGCGCTGAATAGATTTAGGAGATAATGTGCGTTTCGGGCTGCCATGGGCCCCCTGGGAGCCTCGGGCGGCCGCCCGAAACGCCCATATGATAATCCGCCACTGGGTAGGAGCCCTGTCTGCGAGCCAGATACGGCCATCAAAAGAGCCATATCTGGCTCGCGAGCCATAGGTTCCCGACCCCTGTTCTAGAGACTGATTAGTCCTCTCCGTTTGGCCATTAGTTTCAGGATGGAAAGCCAAGGAGAAGGACAGATCAATCTCCAACTTTTTACAGAAGGCTCTCCAAAACAATGAAACATATTGCACCCTTCTGTCAGAAACAATATTGACAGGAACCCCATGGAGACGCAGGATGTGTTTGACAAACAAGGTAGCTAACGTCTTAGCATTGGGTAGTTTCTTGAGGGGCACAAAGTGGCACATCTTACTGAAGCGGTCTACTACAACCCACACCACTGACTTGCCTTGAGATGGAGGCAAATCGGTGATAAAATCCATGGAGATATGGGTCCAAGGTCTCTGGGAAATGGGCAAAGAACATAGTAAGCCCGCTGGTCGGGACCTGGGAGTCTTGGACCTAGCACAAACCTCACAAGCGGCGACGTAGGCCTTAACGTCTTTAAGCAACCCAGGCCACCAGTAGTTTCTGGCAATGAGGTGCTTGGTACCCAGGATGCCTGGATGGCCAGATAGTGCAGAGTCATGATTTTCCCTGAGTACCCTTAGCCGGAATTGCAGGGGAACAAACAGCTTGTTCTCAGGAAGGTTCCTGGGAGCTGAACCTTGATCAGCCGCAATTTCGGAGACTAAATCAGAATCAATAGTGGAAATTATTATACCTGGAGGCAAAATACAAGCAGGATCTTCCTCCGAAGGAGGGCTGGCCATGAAGCTACGCGACAGTGCGTCAGCCTTAATATTTTTAGACCCAGCCCTATAGGTGACCAAAAAGTTGAATCTGGTAAAAAATAACGCCCATCGAGCTTGTCTTGGGTTTAGCCTCCAGGCAGATTCTAAGAAAACCAGATTCTTGTGGTTGGTAAGGACCGTTACCTGGTGCCTAGCCCCCTCCAGGAAGTGGCGCCACTCTTCAAATGCCCATTTTATGGCTAAGAGTTCGCGGTTGCCAATATCATAGTTACTCTCAGAGGGCGAAAACTTCCTGGAGAAGTAGGCACAGGGACGGAGATGGATGAGGGACCTGGTACCCTGGGACAAGACAGCACCCACTCCCACCTCAGAGGCGTCAACCTCCACGATGAATGGCTCCATTTGGTTGGGCTGAACCAGCACTGGGGCCGAGATAAAGCACTTCTTAAGGACCTCAAAAGCATGGACAGCCTCAGGAGGCCAGTGGAGGAGATCAGCACCTTTGCGAGTGAGATCCGTAAGAGGCTTAGCGATGACCGAGAAGTTAGCAATACATCTCCTGTAATAATTAGCGAATCCCAGGAAGCACTGTAACGCCTTCAGGGAGGCAGGTTGGACCCATTCCGCCACAGCCTGGACCTTGGCGGGGTCCATGCGGAATTCATGAGGAGTGAGGATTTGACCCAAAAATGGTATCTCTTGCACCCCAAACACATATTTTTCGGTCTTAGCAAACAGTTTGTTTTCCCGAAGGGCCTGGAGCACCTTCCTGACATGCTCAATGTGGGAGGACCAGTCCTTGGAAAACACAAGTATGTCATCAAGGTACACTACAAGAAATACCCCCAGGTAGTCTCTTAAAATCTCATTTATGAAATTCTGGAAGACCGCGGGAGCATTTCACAACCCAAAGGACATGACGAGGTATTCGAAATGACCATCGGGCGTGTTAAACGCAGTCTTCCACTCATCCCCCTCTTTGATGCGGATAAGGTTATAAGCCCCCCGTAGATCAAACTTAGAGAAACATTGGGCCCCCTGAACCTGATTGAAGAGATCAGGAATCAAAGGAAGGGAGTACTGGTTCCTTACAGTGACCTTATTCAAGTTCCGGTAGTCGATGCACGGCCTAAGACCACCATCCTTCTTCCCTACGAAGAAGAAGCCAGCACCTACCGGAGAAGTAGAGGGGCGAATGTAACCCTTGGCCAGGCATTCCTGGATATACTCTCTCATGGCTTCACGTTCGGGACAAGAGAGATTAAATATCCTACCCTTAGCGAGCTTAGTTCCTGGTACCAAATCGATTGCGCAATCGTATTCTCTATGAGGAGGTAACACTTCGGAGGCCTCTTTAGAGAAAACATCAGCGAAGTCCTGAACAAACTCAGGTAGAGTGTTCACCTCCTCAGGGAGAGAAATAGAATAAACAGAAAAACATGACATCATGCATTCATTACCCCATTTGGTAAGATCCCCAGTATTCCAGTTAAACGTGGGATTATGCAACTGCAACCAGGGAAGGCCTAAAACCAAATCGGACGATAATCCCTGCATCACCAGTACAGAGCACTGCTCCAAATGCATGGAGCCAACAAGGAGTTCAAAAACAGGGGAGTTCAAACATGGAGCCAACAAGGAGCCATGCATGGAGCCAACAAGGAGTTAAAAAATTTACAATGCTGTGTAAAATAACCATTAGCAAGAGGAGTGGAGTCGATACCCACTACCGGGGCAGGTTTAGGCAAATCAATCAATGGCATAGCTAGAGACATAGCAAATTCCACAGACATAATATTAGCAGAAGACCCTGAATCCACGAAGGCACTGCGGTAGCAGACCTACCACCAAAAGAGACCTGAAAGGGAAGCAAGATTTTATTACGTTTCATCTTTCCGGGAAATACCTGTGCGCCCAAGTGACCTCCCCGATGATCACTTAGGCGCGGAAGTTTTCCGGCTGCTTATTCTTACGCCTAGGACAGTTGTTCACTTGATGCTTGTCATCCCCACAGTAGAAGCAGAGACCATTCTTCCTGCGTAACGCTCTACGTTGTTGGGGGGACACGGAAGCCCCGAGTTGCATAGGTACATCCGAGTCTTCCGTGGAAGAACGAAGCAACGGAACCTCAGGAGGCATCATGGGGGAGTCAGAGGAGAAGGCACAAAAACGTTCAAGTCGTCGTTCCCTGAGACGTCGGTCAAGTCGTACCGCTAAAGCCATAACCTGATCTAGGGAGTCAGAAGAGGGATAGCTAACTAGCAGGTCTTTCAGGGCATTCGACAGACCCAATCTAAACTGGCAATCAAGGCAGGGTCATTTCACCGAGAAGCTACACACCACTTCCTAAAGTCAGAACAATACTCCTCTACAGGTCTCTTACCCTGACGTAAGGTCACCAGCTGACTCTCGGCAAAGGCAGTCTTGTCAGTCTCGTCATAAATGAGCCCGAGAGCAGAAAAGATCAACGGAGGAAAGTTCAGGGACGTCAGGAGCCAAGGAGAAGGCCCATTCTTGGGGCCCGTCCTGGAGCCGGGACATAATTATACCCACCCGCTGGCTCTCAGAACCTGAGGAGTGGGGCTTTAAGCGAAAATAGAGCCTACAACTCTCCGGAAAGGAGAAAAAAGTCTTCCAGTCCCCTGAGAACCGGTCAGGCAACTTGAGGTGGGGTTCAAGAGGTGAGGTGGGGGGCACTACCAGGGTAGCATCATGCAGGTTGTCCCTCTGAGCCAGGGCCTGGACCTGTAGGGAGAGGCCCTGCATCTGCTGAGCCAGGGTCTCAAGGGGGTCCATAGATGTGTCAGGGACCAGGGTAGACTAGGTATATGGTCCTGTGATTATGTAATGACGGGGTAGGGAGACAGATAGGTGAGCCCTAATCTACCCGCCACTCAGTCCCTGCCTACTTGCAACGACCCGTCCTAGGCGATGGGGTACAACTGAGCGACGGTCCCTACGCTCAGTAAGTGCAAGACAGACAAACAGACAAGGGTACACAGAAGCAAGGGAAACGGGGCATCTGCCCATGGAGACACCGTGAGCAACAAGAGTAGTGAACGAGCCGAGTCAAACCAGGAGTGAACGAGGTACAAAACGCTGAGCAGGAGAGTGGTCAGAAAGCCAAGGTCAATAACAAGCAGAGGAAGAGTAGTACAAGCAGCAGTAGCAAGGCCAGGAAACAAGCAGAGCAGAATCACAGGCAAATGAGGAACAGGAAAGGCAGGTATAAATAGACAGTGGGCGGGAGCTAGCTCCGTCTGGCCAGGCTGTGATAGGCTCTCCCACTCCTAAGCCTGCCATCCTGAGTGGTGGAAGATGGAGTCAGTCTCACAGACATAGGAGCAGGTGCAGACTGATTGCCCACGGGCGTCGACACAGAAGCTGTGTCTGGCAAATCCTTTACACATAACTCTTTCATTTTTTCGTCGATGGAGCTGTATGAGGACTTGTTTTTTGTGTGTTGTTGGATACATGCGACATTTGATCACTTTTTATTCCCATTTTTTGAAGGCAAGGTGACCAAATTAATTTTGGCATTGTTTTTCATTACATTTTTTTAACAGCATTCACAGTGGGGATAAATAACAATGTTTTTATAGTTCAGACCGTTATGGATACCAATTATGTCTCGTTTATTTATTTTTTTCCAATAATAAAGGACTTGAGGGCGAAAAGGGCTAATTTTGATTTTATTACAATATTTTTTTTAACTTTATTTTTTAGTCCCACTTGAAGGTCCAACTGTCTGATCCCTATTCTAATATATTGCACTACCTATGTAGTACAATGCATTGGAATGGTCAGTCTTATTGACAGTACTTGAATGGGAGAAGGCTGTTAGGGTATGTTCACACATACACGTCCGTAACGGCTGAAATCACGGAGCTGTTTTCAGGAGAAAACAGCTCCGCAATTTCAGACGTAATGGCAAGTGCAGGCGCTTTTCGCTGCGTCCATTACGGACGTAATTGGAGCTGTTTTCCCGTGGAGTCAAGGGAAAACGGCTCCAATTACGTCTCAAGAAGTGACAGGCACTTCTTTGACGCGGGTGTCTTTTTTACGTAAAAAAAATGACCGTCGGCACAGAACATCGTAAAGCCCATTCAAATGAATGGGCAGATGTGTGCCGACACTTTGGAGCCGTATTTTCGGACGTAATTCTGGGTTTAAACGCCCGAATTACGTCCGTAAATAGGGTGTGTGAACATACACTAATACAGTGAACCGCTGCTACAAGTGCTTTGGCTATTCACTGTACGAGCAGGTAAGGAATAAAGGGAAAGCAGCGCTCGTACGAGTGCCGCAGCCCCTTCAAAAAAGCTGATCGGCGGGGGTGCCGATAGTCGGACCACCACTGATCAGATATTGATGGCCTATACTGAGGATAAGCTATCAATTTCTTATGACTGGATTAACCCTTTAGGTCCAGTTCACATTGAGGTTTTTTTACATGGAAAAAACAGCTAAAATGGGAGGCAGAGGTGTTGTGTTCCCATGGCGGCTTTCAGACACTCGTAGTAAAAACAAAAAGGACATGCCGCGGTTCCGCCTCTGACCTGCGTTTTTTGCCCATGGCGCTCAATGGCCATGGGCGAAAAACGCAGCAAAAAAGTGCAAGCAAAATTTTTCAGCCTGCAAAAAAACAATGTGTGTAAAGGGCATTAACCCATTGTCACGGGAGGTTACTTCCTTCATGAAGACGTATAGTTACTGAGTCGATCCCGGTGCACATTGTCGGCGACAGAGTGCCCCGGGAACTGGGAGGTCAGCTGTCGCCGAGAGCTGACACTCCACTCTTGCCGGCCAGCGGTCCTTTGCCGCTGATGTTGTAAATTAACCCCTTAATGTGGCGATCGCCGCATTTTAGGGGTTTCTAGCATATCGGCAGACCCCGCTCTGAAATTGCGGGGTTTGCCAATAGTTAGCATGGCAAACGAAGGCCAAACAATGGCCTCCGTGTCTACAATCGACGGAAGCCTATCAGGACCAACCTCCGGCTGGTCCTGATAGGCTTCCTGTCAGAGTGACAGGAAGTCACTGTGTCGTTCCCGATGCACACTGTCGGCGACTGTGCATCGGAAACCAGGAGGTCAGCTGCCCCCGACAGCTGACACTCCAGTGTTGCTGATCAGCAGCTCATCGCCGCTGATTTTGGCAATTAACCCCTTAAATGTGGAGATCGCCGCATTTAGGGGGTTTGTAGCACTTCGGCAGCCCCCATACAATTGTGGAGGTTGCTGATGCTTCTGATGGCAACCAGATGCCAGACAACGACCTCCGCGTCTGCCATGTATGAAAGCCTATGAGGACCAGTCTCTGGCTGGTCCTCGTAGACTTAGGGTATGTGCACACGCTGAGTCAAAAACGTCTCAAAATACGGAGCTGTTTTCAAGGGAAAACAGCCCCTTATTTTCAGAAGTTTTTTAACCTCTTCCCGCGCTGCTCCGCAATAGTACGTCCTGCAGAGGAGTTAGTTCCCACATCCAGACGTACTATTGCGGAGTAGTTCCCGGCGCACACTGTCCTAACGGACAGTGATCGGGAAGCGGGAGGTCAGCTGTCCCTGACGACTGACACTCCAGCCTTGCCGGTCAGCGGACCATCGCCGCTGATATCGGCAATTAACCCCATAAATGCGGCGACGGATTGCCGTCGCCGCATTTAAGTGGTTTGAAGCACATCGGCAGCCCCCACGAAGTGATCATGGGGGCTATCGATGCTTGTTGTGGCAATCGGAGGTCAGACAATGACCTCCGGGTTGCCATATACGGAAGCCTCGGAGGAGCAGCCTCCTGCCGCTCCTCCGAGACTTCCTGTCAGTGTGACTGTCACGTCACAATGACAGTTGGAGTGCATTACACTACGTGTGTAGTGTAATGCATTCCAGCAGCGATCAGAGCTGCAAGTCTAAGTGTCCCCTAGTGGGAAAAGTGAAAAAGTAAAAAAAAAAGATAATAAAAATGTTTTAAAAAAGTGTAAAAATAAAAGTTATAAGTTATATAAACAAACACTTCATTTTTTTCCTATAATAAGTCTTTCATTATAGGAAAAAAATAAACACGTTAAAAAAAGTACACATATCTGGTATCACCGCGTTCGTAACGACCCCAACTATAAAACTATAATGTTATTTTTCCCGCACGATGAACACCCCAAAAAAAACAATAAAAAACTACACCAGAATCGCTATTTTTTTGGTCACCACCCCTCCCAATATAGAGAATAAAAAGTGATCAAAAAGTCGCATGTACCCGAAAATAATACCGATAAAAACTACAACCCGTCCCGCAAAAAACAAGCCCTTACACCGCTTTTTTGACTGAAAAATTAAAAAGTTACGGCTTTTAACCCCTTAGTGACCACTAATACGCCTTTTTACGTCGGTCACTAATGGGCTTTAGGCTAGGCTGACGCCTTTTCACGATCGCGGCCGTTTAACCCGTTAAATGCCGCCGTCAATAGTGACCGCGGCATTTAACTTTGTTTACAAAGGGAGTGAGCTCCCTCTGTCACCCATCGGCGGCCCGCGAATGCAATCGCGGGTCTCCGATGGGGTGTCATGGCAGCCGGGGGCTTGATAAAAGCCTCCAGGTCTGCCCTGGACATATGCCTGTTAGGACGCGCCGGAGTCACGTCCTAACAGATTGCCTGTCAGATTTACACTGACAGGCAATAATGCTCTGGTATACGAAGTATACCAAAGCATTATAGCAGCGATCGGAAGATAGCACAGTAAAGTCCCCTAGTGGGACTAATAAAATAAGTCATCAAAGTGAAATAAAGATTATTAATAAAAAGTACAGTAAAAAAATAAATCCATTTTTCTCCATAAAAAGTGGTTTTATTTAGTAAAAGTGTAAAAAAAAAAAAAAAGTACACATATGTGGTATCGCCACGACCATAATGACTCCATTAATAAAGTTAATATGTAATTTAAACCGCAAAGTGAACACCGTAAAAAAAAAACGCAATAAACCATGGCGAAATTGCAATTTTTTTCCATTGCCCCCCAAAAAAGTCATAATAAAAATGAATCAATAAGTCCCATGCACCCCAAAACAGTACCATTCAAAACTACGTCTTGTCCCGCAGAAAACAAGCCCAATAAATCACTACATTGATGGAAAAATAAAAAAATTACAGCTCTTGGAACGCGACGATGCAAAAACAAATAATTTTAGTTCAAAAGTGTTTTTATTGTGCAAAAGTCGTAAAACATAAAAAAACCTCTACATATGTGGTATCGCCGTAATCGTACCGACCCAGAGAATAAAGGTAACATGTTATTTAAGTTGCACAGTGAACGGCGTCAATTTAAAAACGCATAGAACAATGGCGGAATTTCAGTTTTTTTCTATAATCCCCCCCAAAAAGGTTAATAAAAGTTAGTATAAAAATTATATGTACCCAAAAATGGTGCTATTAAAAAGCACAACTAATCCCGCAAAAAACAAGTCCTCATACAGCTATGTAGACGAAAAAATAAAAAGGTTATAGCTCTTTGAATGCGACTATAGAAAAACGAATAAAATAGCTTGGTCATTAGGGCCTAAAATGGGCTGGTCACTAAGGGGTTAAAATTATTTTATAAAAAAGAGATTTTATTGCGCAAACGCTGCAAAACTTAAAAAAAAACTATATACATATGGTATCGCCGTAATCGTACTGACCCACAGAATCAAATATAATGGTCATTTATAGTGCACGGTGAACGCCGCAAAAAATAAACTAAAAAACATTGTCAGAATTTCTTGTTTTTGGTCACCTGGCTTGCAAAAAACGTTAATAGAAAGTGATCAAAAAAATCGCATGTATCCCAAAATGGTACCAATGAAAAGTACAGATTGTCCCGCAACAAATAAGCCCTCACGCAGCTCCGGTGGTGAAAAAATGAAGAAGTTCTGGCTCTCAGAATATGGCGATGCAAAATGTGCAGTGTTTTCTAAAGGCGGGTAACATCCGACACCATTTATCAGTGCGACACCGGCCACACATCTATGAATTATTATTTATTTACCGCATTTTTATACCCTCTTATTATGCCCTGATGTTCTCCGCACAGATTACATATACCCCCACATTATAAACTGAAATACCAGCGAAACCCAAAACAGAAAAACTACCAAGCAAAATCTGCGCTCCAAAAACAAAATGGCGCTCCCTCCATTCTGAGCCTTGCAGCGTCCCCAAACATCAGTTTGCTCCCACATATATGGCATAGCCATAAACGGGAGAACCCGCTTAACGTTTTATGAGGTATTTGTCTTCAGTGGCACAAACTGGGCACAACATATTATGCACTAAAATGGCACATCAGTGCAAAATTGCAATATTCACACCATCCGCTGTGCATTAACCCCTTTGAGCACTATGACTTAATAGCACGTCATGGTGCGGGGTTGATGTATGGAGCGGGCTCACGTGCTGAGCCCGCTCCATACGCTGCGGGCGTCGGCTGAGTATTACAGCTGACACCCAGGACTAACGGACAGGAACAGCGATCGTGCGGTTACAGAAGCCTGTAAGAATAACAATATACTGCAATACATTAGTATCGCAGCATATTGTACCCGTGATCCAATGATCGCTGGTACAAGTCCCCTAAAGGGACTAATAAAATGTGTAGAAGAATTAAAGTTAGGCTGGGTTCACACGACCTATTTTCAGACGTAAACGAGGCGTATTATGCCTCGTTTTACGTCTGAAAATAGGGCTACAATACATCGGCAAACATCTGCCCATTCATTTGAATGGGTTTGCCGACGTACTGTGCAGACGACCTGTCATTTACGCGTCGTCGTTTGACAGCTGTCAAACGACGCGTAAAAATACAGCCTCGTCAAAAGAAGTGCAGGACACTTCTTTGGACGTTTTTGGAGCTATTTTCTCATAGACTCCAATGAAAACAGCTCCAAAAACGGATGTAAAAAACGCAGCGAAAACGGCGCGAAAATCGCCGCGAAAAACGCGAGTAGGGTTATGTTCACACGCACTAATTACGGACGTAATTCGGGCATTTTTGCCCCGAATTACGTCCGAAAATAGCGCTGACCAACATCTGCCCATTGAAAGCAATGGGCAGACGTTTGTCTGTTCACACGAGGCGTAATTTACGCGCCGCTGTCAAATGACGGCGCGTAAATAGACGCCCGCGTCAAAGAAGTGACCTGTCACTTCTTTGGCCGTAATTGGAGCCGTTATTCATTGACTCCAATGAATAGCAGCGCCAATTACGTCCGTAATGGACGCAGCTTTCAAGCGCCTTCACATGCCGTTACGGCTGAAATTACGGGGATGTTTTCAGGCTGAAACATCCCCGTAATTTCAGCCGTAATGGACGCCCTCGTGTGAACATACCCTTAGGGTATGTGCACACGTAGTGACCAAAAACGTCTGAATATACGGAGACGTTTTCTGAGCAACTCACGTTTTTCGCAGCGTTTTTTGCGGCGTTTTCGCAGCGTTTTTTAGGTCCGTTTTTGGAGCTGTTTTCATTGGAGTCTATGAGAAAACGGCTCCAAAAACGTCCAAAGAAGTGTCCTGCACTTCTTTTGACCAGGCTGTATTTTTACGCGTCGTCGTTTGACAGCTGTCAAACGACGACGCGTAAATGACAGGTTGTCTGCACAGTACGTCGGCAAACCCATTCAAATGAATGGGCAGATGTTTGCCGACGTATTGTAGCCCTATTTTCAGACGTAAAACAAGGCATAATACGCCTCGTTTACGTCTGAAAATAGGTCGTGTGAACCCAGCCTTGCTCAAAAAACGTCTGAAAATCAGGGGCTGTTTCAGGGGCTGTATTTTCAGAAGTTTTTGGTCGCTACGTGTGCACATACCCTTATTAGTAGTGAGAAAGAAAAAAAAAGTAAAAAAAAAAACCTTTTCCCAGTTTTCTTCAAAAGTAATGTAAAAAAATAAACAAACAGAATTGATATCGCTAAGTCCGTAAAAGGCCGAACTATTACAATATACCATTATTTAACTCGCACGGTGAACACCGTAAAAAACTTAAATAATTTAAACCGCCAAAATCACTGTAGTTTTCGTTTTTACCGCACGGCGAAAGCTGTAAAAACGAAAACCCCCAAAAATGGAATCAGATTTTTTTCCTATATTACTATATTTTCCTATTTTTTTTTCAGTTTCCCAGTACTTTTTATGGCACTTTAAATGGTATCAATAGAAACTACAATTCCTCACCCAAGAAATAAGCTCTCACATCACTCTACTGACGGAAAAAGAAAAAAGTTATGGCTCTTGGAAGGCGGGTAGTGAAAAACGAAAATAAGAAAGCAAAAAATGGATCAGTCCTGAAAGGGTTAATTCATTCCTAATGAAAAAAATGTATGACCCCATGTGGGGTATTTCCGTACCCGGGAGAAATTGCTTTATAAAAATTGGTTGTTTATTTCTCCTTTATCCCTTGTGAAAATGAGAAAATGCACCATTTTAGTGGAAAAAAATTGTGATATTAATTTTCTCCGTCTAATTCTAATAAATTCTGCAAAAGACCCGTGGAGTCCAAATGCTCACTATACCCCTAGAAAAATTCCTTGAGGGGGGTTTCCAAAATGGGGTAAATTGGGGGGCTTCCACTATTTTGGTCTCTCCAGGGCGTTGCAAAGGCGGCATGGCACCGAAAAACAATCCATCAAAATCTGTGCTCCAAAATCCAAATGGCGCTACTTCCCTTCTGAGCGCTGCCATGGGTCCAATCAGCAGTTTATTACCACATATGGGGTATTGCCGTAATCAGGAGAAAATGCTTTACAAATGTTATGGTTCTTTTTTTCCTTTATTCCTTGTAAAAATTTAAAATTTCTATGCTTTTTCAGAAAAAAAGTAGATTTTAATTTTTACAGACTAATTCCAATATATTTAGCGAAAAACCTGTGTGGTCAAAATGCTAACTATACACCTAGATAAATTCCTTGAGGGGTGTAGTTTCCAAAATGGGGTAACTTTTGGGGTGTTTCCACAGTTTTGGCACCACAAGACCTGACAAGGTGCCTAAAATATATTCTAAAAAAAAAAGGAGGCCCAAAATCCACTAGGTGCTCCTTTGCTTCTGAGGCCGGTGCTTCAGTCCATTATCACACTAGGGCCACATGTGGGATATTTCTAAAAACTGCAGATCTGGGCAATAAATATTGCGTTGCATTTCTCTGGTATTACAAAAAAAAAATGTATTAGAAATTAATTTCTGCAAAAAAAATACAATTTGTAAATTTCACCTCTACTTTGCTCTAATTCATGTGAAACGCCTAATGGGTTAAAACACTTTGTGAATGCTGATTCGAATACCTTGAGGGGTGCAGTTTTCAAAATGGGGTGACTTCTGGGGATTTTCTAATATATAAGGCCCTCAAAGCCACCTCAGACTGAACTGGTCCCTGAAAAAATAGCCTTTTGAAATTTTCTTTAAAATAAGAGAAATTGCTGCTAAAGTTCTAAGCCTTGTAACGTCCTAGAAAAATAAAAGGACGTTCAAAAAATGATGCAAACATAAAGTAGACATATAGGAAATGTTAACTAGTAACTATTTTGTGTGGTATTACTATCTGTTTTACAAGCAGATACGTTTAAATTTAGAAAAATGCTAATTTTTGCTAATTTTTTCTAAATTGTGGTGTTTTTCAGAAATACATTTTCAGAAATAAATACCAAAATTATCGACCAAGTTTTTTCACTAACATAAAGTACAACATGTCACGAGAAAACAATCTCAGAATCGCTTGGATAGGTAAAAGCATTCCGGAGTTATTACCACATAAAGTAACACATGTCAGATTTGAAAAAATCAGCTGGGTCCTGAAGGCCAAAACAGGCTGGGTCCTGAAGGGGTTAAGCAACTTGCGTATTTCGCAGCGTTACGGTCGTTTTTGGAGCTGTTTTCATTGGAGTCTATGAGAAAACGGCTCCAAAAAGTCCCAAGAAGTGTCCTGCACTTCTTTTGACGAGCCGTCATTTTCCGTGCCGTATTTTGACAGCGACGCGTAAAATGACAGCTCGTCTGCACAGAACATCGTAAGACCCATTGCAAGCAATGGGCAGATGTTTGCCGACGTATTGGAGCCGTCTTTTCAGGTAGTGTAATGTATTCTAGCAGCGATCAGAGCTGCAGGTAAAAAAAAAAGTTAATAACATTTTTTTTTAAAAGTGTAAAAATAAAAGGTCTTTTTTCCCTATAAGTCATTTATTATAGGAAGAAAATGAAACCTTTAAAAAAAAAGTACACATATTTGGTATCACCGCGTTCATAACAACCCAAACTATTAAACTATTATGTTATTTATCCCGCACGGTGAACAGTGCAAACAAAATAAATGTAAAACTATGCCATCATCACTATTTTTTGGTCACCACCCCTCCCAAGATATAGAATAAAAAGTGATCAAAAAGTCGCATATACCCTAAAATAGTATCAATAAAAACTAACACCCGTCCCGCAAAAAAACAAGCCCTTACATAGCTTTTTTGACTAAAAAATAAAAAAGCAAACGCTGCAAAACATAAAAAGAACTATATACATATGGTATCGCCGTAATCGTACCGACCCACAGAATAAAGTAATTTATTGCGCACGGTGAACGCCGTAAGAAATAAAGAATTTAAAACGCCAAAATCTCTGTTTTATGGTCACCTTAGCTCTAAATTTTTTTAATAAAAAGTGATCAAGAAGTATTGGTATAAAATGGTACCAATAAAAGCTATAGCTCGTCCTGCCAATAATAAGCCCCCAGACCGCTAAATCGACCAAAAAATGAAAAAGTTATGCCTCTTAGAATGTGATGATACAAAACTATTTTTTTTTTTTTTTACAAATAGTCTTTTCTTTGTAAAAGTAGTAAAATATAAAAAACCTATATAAATTTGGTATCACCGTAATCGTAATGAGACGCAGAATAAAACTAAGTTGTCGTTTTTAGCGCATGGTGAAAGACGTAAAAACAAAACCCCAAAAACAATGGAGTAATCACAGTTTCTTCTCATTTCAGCCTGCAAATATTTTTTTGTTGAGTACATTATATGGTACTTTAAATGGTGTAAATAAAAACTACAACTCCTCCCGCAAAATATAAGACCTCGCACCACTCTATTGTGGGAAAAATGTAAAAGTTATGGCTCTTGGAAGGCGGGGTGTTAAAAACGAAAATGAAAAAGCAAAATAGGATCAGTCCTGAAAGGGTTAATTAATTTCTAATAAAAAAACATTTATCACCACATATGGGGTATTGCCGTACTCGGGAGAAATTGCTTTACAAATGTTGGGGCGCTTTTTCTACTTTATTCCTTGTAAAAATTAAAAAATCTATGTTTTATCCGAAAAAAAGGTGATTTTCATCTTCAGACTAATTCCACTAAATTCTGCAAAAAAAAACTGTGGGGTCAAAATGCTAACTATACCCCTGCAAAAATTCCTTGAGGGGTCTAGTTTCCAAAATGGGGTCACTTTTGGGGGTTTTCGACTGTTTAGGCACCACAAGACCACTTCAAACCTGACATGGTGCCTAAAATATATTCGTAAAAATAGGAGGTCCCAAAATCCTCTAGTTACACTTCTTAGGCAGGTGCTTCAGTCCATTAGGACACTAGGGCCACATGTTGGATATTTCTAAAAACTGCAAAATTTGGGCAATAAATATTGAGTTGCGTTTTTCTGATAAAACATTTTGTGTTACAGAAAAAAATGTATTACAAATGAATTTCAGCAAAAAAAAATTAATTTGTAAATTTCACCTCCACTTTGCTTTAATTCCTGTGAAACGCCTAAAGGGTTAAAATACTTTCTGAATGTTGTTTTCAATACTATGAGAGGTGTTGTTTTCAAAATGGGGTGATGTATGGGGACTTTCTAATATATAAGACCCTCAAAACCACTTTAGAACTGAACTGGTCCCTGAAAAAAGAGCCTTTTGAAATTTTCTTGAAAATATGAGAAATTGCTGCTAAAGTTGTAAGCCTTGTAACGTCCAAGAAAAATAATAGAACGTGAAAAAAACTATGCAAACATAAAGTAGACTTATGGGAAATGTTAACTAGTATCTATTTTGTGTGGTATTACTATCTGTTTTACAAGTAGATACATTTAAATTTAGAAAATTGCAAATTTTTTCAAATTTTCTCTATAATTTGAAGTTTTTTACAAATAAATATTGAATTTATCGACCAAATTTTTTCACTAACATAAAGTACAATATGTCACGAGAAAACAATCTCAGAATCGCTTGGATAGGTTAAAGCATTCCAAAGTTATTACCACATAAAGCGAGACATGTCAGATTTGAAAAAAATCATCTGTGTCCACAAGGCCAAAACAGGCTGCGTCCTAAAGGGGTTAAAGGGTTTTCCCAATCTAGGCCTTTATAGCATATCCACAGGCAGATCCAGCTCTGGGACTCAAACCTATATCGAGAACGGGAGTCACCCGAATCCAGGCAGGGACTAGTGGAGAGAGGGTCGCGTGTGCACGCTGCTCTCTCTATTCTGTTTAATGAGTGTTACGGAAACAGCCTAGCAGCGCTTGCTCGGTTGTTTTCGTAACGCCCATTGGGCAGAGTGGTTGCTATGGAAACAGTTGAGCAGCGCTTGCTTGTCTGTTGCTGGAATTCCCAATGAACAGAATGGAGAGAGACGCGCACACGCGACCCTTACTCCACTAGTCCCCGTCTGGATCCTGCGGCCAGCGGCCTGCCGTACCAGGTGAAACGGATCAGGAGACCCCCGTTCTCCATATAGGTGCGGGTCTCAGAGCTGGGACCCACATCTATCAGACATTTATGGCAAATCCTATGGATAAGCCAGAAATATCTAAGTTTGGAATACCTCTTTAAGGGCTAATGAGTTTAAAAATGGACACACACTCGGCTGTCAGCTGACCGCTACCTCTGCATGGGACTCATACAGTTACACTTATACTAAATATATGGATCCCATTTAATGGGCAATAACATGCAATCATGGGTGCCATTCACAGCCCCTGATTTGACTTCTGCCCCTTTCCCTCTGCGTTTCCCCCCCATTGGGAACCAAAGTTTACAAAATCTTTATGCTTCATCATGATCATGTTATTCCCCTCCCTAAAACATCCTTCTTCAGTTACTTACCAAATTTACAGAATGAATTACGAGATGGAGAATGGAAGATAGCATAGGGCCCTGACAATTTTACTGTTTAGAGCCCAGGTATTTCAGCTCTGGTAAACACAGTATCTTGCCTGTTGCATTGCAGCTATGTACAATAAGCTGATATGCCTTGAGAAACCAGAAAAACAAGTAGAATCAGGATGTAGTTAGTGAGCCGTGCTGCTGAAAGACATGTACACCTTTCTGCTAAAGAGGTGTTAGGAACTAAATGAACTATAAAAATTCTCAGCAAGGGAGAGGAATATTACGTTTACATTTTGTGTTGTAAATTTGTCAGTTCCAGCAATACTGTATAGGCCAAATGATCACATAGTGAAGTCCCCTAGTTGGACTAAATAATAAATAAAAAATAGAAGTAAAAAAAATTAAAACCCACTTTTTCCACAAAATGCTTTATTAAGAAAAAAAAAAAAAAAGTTAGACATATTTGGTATCGCCGCATCTGTAACGACCCCAACTATAGAACTATTTCATTATTTAACCTGCACGGTGAACACCGTAAAAAATAAATAAAAAATCAATGCCAGAATTGCTGTTTTCTGTTCATCCTGCCTTCAAAAAAATTTGATAAAGTGATCAAAAAGTCGTATGTACTACAAGATGGTACTAATAAAAATTACAAGTCGTCCCGCAAAAAAAAAAGCCCTCATACAGCTATGTCAGCAAAAAAATAAAAAAGTTATAGCTCTTTTTTTTTTTTATTTATTTTTTATTTATGTTTATTCAATACAATATAATGTTCCATACAAGTAAGGAATAAAGAAAATACAACTATACACATATTTTTACATTTTTCTCCTACTCCCACCCTCTCAAGACCGATCTTGGTTAAAGAGAAAAATAAAAAGAACAAAAATTCTACTCCCCCCAATAGGTTTTACAGTGTTTGCCTTGGTTATAGATTTTCTCATATTTCATTATTATTTTCACATTATTTACCCAAGCATTAACCTCCGGTGGGGTGCTAGATATCCACTTTCTAACTATTAGTAATTTTGCAATAAATAATAGTTTTATTAACCCCTTCCCGACCACCCCACGTAGATTAACGGGCTGCAGAGCTGTCCTTGTGCCTGCAGCCCGTTAATCTACGTGTGCTCCTAACAGAGCACACAGACGCTGCCCGCAGCATGGTATCTCCCAGTACGGGCTGCTACTAGCAGCCTTAGTACTGGGGGGAAAACATCGGGTCGGATCACAGCCCTTAATTGCGGCAGTCAATAGTGCCCGCAGCATTTAAGTTGTTATAGCAACATCGGCACCCCGCTACGCGATTGCGGGGGCCGATTGTTGCGGGGGGAGGGCGATTGCTATGGCAACCGGAAGCCTAACAAAGGCTTCGGGTCTGCCATCTATTGCTGGCGATTACGTCCTGCCAGAGGCAGGACCTAATATGCCTCCTGTCAGTGTGAAACTGACAGGTATAATACCCTGCAATACATAAGTATTGCAGGGTATTATAACAATGATCCAACAATTGGATCTTCAAGTCCCTAGAAGGACTAAAAAAAAAAAGTTACAAAAGTTACAAAAAATGTACAAAAGTAAAATGTCAAAATAATAACATTTAAAAATTGCCCTTTTTCCCTTATAAAGTCCTTATTATTATAAAAAAATGAAAAAAAGAAATAAACTATGCATAATTGGTATCGCTGCGTCTGTAACGGCTTGAACTATAAACATATAATGTAATTTATCCCGCACCGTGACCGCCATACAAAAAATAATTTAAAAACTATACCGGAATCACTATTTTTAGTCACTTCAGCTCCCAAATAATTTTCATAAATAGGGATCAAAAAGTCGCATGTACCCAAAAATTGTACCGATAAAAACTACAGTTTGTTCCGCAAAAAACTAGCCCTCACATAGCTTTCCTGATAGAAAAATAAAAAAGTTGTGGCTCTTAGAATATGGCGACACAAAAACTATTTTTTTTTTTTTTTTTTAAACCGTGATTTTATTGTGCAAACACCATAAAACATAAAAAACCTATATACATATGGTATCGCCGTAATCGCATCGACCCACAGAATAAATGAAATATGTCATTTATAGCGCACGGTGAACGCCATAAAAAAAAAGAATAACAAACAAAAGAAGATTTGACGGCCTAATTCCACTAAATTCAGCAAAAAAACTATGGGATCAAAATGCTCACTATACCCCTAGACAAATTCTTTTTAGGGCTGTAGTTTCCCAAATTGGGTCACTTCTGGGGGTTGTCCACTGTTTTGGTCCCTCAGGGGCTTTGCAAATGCGACATGACACCAGAGAACCAATTGAGTAAACTTGATCTCCAAAAGCCAAACAGCGCTCCTTCGCTTCTGAGCTCTGCTGTGCGTCCAAACAACCGCTTATTACCACATATGGGGTATTGCCGTAATCAGGATTTGCTTTACAAATCTTGGGGTGCTTTTTCTTTATTGCTTGTAAAAATGTATAATTTCTAAGTTTTATTGGATGAATTCCACAAAATTCAGCAAAAAACCTGTGGGGTTAAAATGCTCACTACACCCCTTGATGAATTCCTTGAGGTGTGTAGTTTGCCAAATGGTGTCTTTTTGGAGGTGTTTCCACTGTTTTGGCACTACAAAACCTCTTCAAACCTGACATGGTGCCTAAAATATATTCTAATAAAAAGGAGGCCCCAAAATCCTCTAGGTGCTCCTTTGGTTCTGAGGCCTGTGGTTCAGTCCATTAGCGCACTAGAGCCACATGTGGGATATTTCTAAAAACTGCACAATCCGGGTAATATATATTGAGTTGCTTTTCTCTGGTAAATCCTTTTGTGTTACAGAATTTTTTTTATTAAAATTGATTTTCCGACAAAAAAAAGAGATTTGTAAATTTCCCCTCTACTTTGCTTTAATTCCTGTGAAATACCTAAAGGGTTAAGAAACTTTCTAAATGCTGTATTGAATACTTTGAGGGGTGTAGTTTTTAAAATTGGGTGACTTATGGGGGTTTCTATATATAAGGCCCTCAAAGCCACTTCAGAACTGAAGTGGTACCTATAAAAATAGGTTTTGGAAATTTTCTTGAAAATGTGAGAAATTGCTGCTAAAGTTCTAAGCCTTGTAACGTCATAGAAAAATAAAATAATGTTAAAAAAACAATGCAAATATAAAGTAGACATATGGAGTATGTGAAATAGTAACCATTTTGTGCGGTATTACTGTCTGTCTTACAAGTAGATAAATTTAAAATGAGAAAAATCATAATTTTTGCAATTTTTTTTTACAAATTTTGGTGTTTTTCACAAATAAGCAATCAATTTATTGACCAAATTTTTCCACTAGCATAAAATACAATATATCATGAGAAAACAATCTCAGAATCACTTGGATAGGTAAAAGCATTCCAGAGTTATTACCACATAAAGTGATACATGTCAGATTTGAAAAAATGGGGCTGGTCCTGAAGGCCAAAATTAGCTCGGTCCTGAAAGGGTTAATCCATTTTTATTTATTTTTTTCCTTCGAAATATTTAATTCGGAATCATCCCCCAGCAATACCAGTTGGGGTTGAAACAATATATCTGGATCTATTTTTTCCCAAAAATGTTTCAAGATTCTATCCCAGTAATCAGCAATCTTAATACAATTCCATAGCATGTGCAAATAGTTTGCTTCCGCTGCACCACATCTGGGGCAGTTAGAAGCTTTATTAATAGAGAACTTACTCAAAATGGCTGGCGTATAGTAAAGCCTATGTATCAAATTGAACTTAATAAGCAGATGGTTCACGCTTATCGATACTTTACAAATATTTTTAAATATTATGCTCCAATCAAGAACACAATCGTTATTCAATTCCTTCTCCCCTTTTATAACACAATTACATTTTATTTTCCTTGACTTTATTTCCATCATGGATTTATATAACCTGGAGAGAGGTTTTTTTTCACATTTGTATTTTCTCAGTTTTTTGTAAAAGTCATCCATATGGTCTTTATTGAGAGGATTGCTATCTTTAAATTTATCAAATGCGTGCTTTAATTGGATATAGAAAAATCTTTCTTTCTCTGTCAAGTCAAAATCAACTGATAATTTTTCCCATGTTTTGATTTTTCCTCCTTCCATTATATCTAGTACATATCTAATCCCTCTAAATTTTAGCAGTGGTAACTGTGAGATAGCCTTACATTCTTCTATATTAAGATTATGCCATAATGGGGAAGAGGATAAAAAACTATTTCGACCAGTCATATTTCTTAAACTGTTCCAGCATTCATGCAGGAGTTGTGCCGTCAACACGTTTTCCATGACAAAGTTATGGCTCTATAAACATGCAGACACAAAACAAATAATTTTGAAAAAAAGTGTTTTTACTGTGTAAAAGCAGTAAAACATAAAAAAAAACCGATATAAAATTGGTATCGCCGTAATCATAACGACCGGATGAATAAAGTTATTATGTTATTTATACTATACTGTAAATAACGTAAATTTAAGACGCAAAAAAAGTATGGCGAAATTGGTTTTTTTCTACCCCCCCACAAAAAAAGTTAGCATTAATACCTTAGTGAGCTGTGGCGCAACAGCCTGCTCCAAACTTAGCAGGTGTCGGCTGCATGTTACAGCCGATATCTCACTGCAACCGCTGAGATCGGAGATAACTCATAACTTCGATCCTGGCCTTTTAACCACTTAGAATCCGCGATCAAAAGCGACCTTAGCATCTAAGCTGTTTGAAAGAGGGGTTGGCACGGATCTATCTTTTTTGTCCTATTATCTATTTTATTTTTTTTACGGCGTGCCCTTTGCAAGTTAAATTAGATTATATTAGTATAGTTCAGACTTTTACGGACGCATTGATACCAATTATGTTAATATTTTAGATATTATTTTTAACATTACTTTAGGGGAAAAATGGGAAAATATTGCCATCATGTCACACCTACCAAAAGTCCTTACACCGCCCAAACGACAGAAAAATAAAAAAAGTTATGGCTCTCAGAATATGAGTGTCACAGAGCGGGTTAGTGGACCCACTAGGCCGTACCGCCGTAGCGGGGAGGCAGCTGGCCAAACAACAGGACACCCCAGAAATACAATGTCCCGCACAAGGGTACCTGAATAGTCCAGATGGTGGCCGCAGCTCTGGCACAGATGAGATGGGTGCAGCAGATGGCGCCAAACGTGGCGGATGACACAGGAGCCGCAAGTTGCACCAGACGTGGCGGACTCCTGCGGACGTGGCAGAAGACACAGGATGTGGCGGATTCCTCCAGACGTGGCAGATGACACAGGACGTGGCAGATTCCTCCGGACGTGGCAGATGACACAGGATGTGGCGGATTCCTCCGGACGTGGCAGATGACACAGGACGTGGTACGACTCGATACTAAGGCACAGCACGGGAAACAGGAACGGGGAACAAGGCACGGGTAACAATTGGAACGGGGAACACTAAGGGACCATTTGCAAGACAGACTGGGAAAGCTAACAACGCTCAGGCAAGGATTAGAAGGCCTGGGGCCTTCTTATAGACCAGGAAATCGTGGCAGTTGATGATGATGACGACTTCCTATTTGTTCGCGCTGGCCCTTTAAGGCCAGGCGCGAGCGTGTGCGCGCACCCTACGGGACACTGCCGAATGGAGCGGAAGTGAGCGCTGGCATCTCCTAGGAGGGAGACGGGGACCAGCGCTCACGGATCCATGGCCGCGGGCGTCAGGAGGTGAGTGAACCCGACGGCCCGTGGCCATGGACGCTACAATGAGGACACAAAGCTAATTTTAATAAATTGTTTTTTGTTTGTAAAAGTAGTAAAACATAAAAAAGTATATAAACTTGGTATCGCTGTAATCATAGACCCGGAGAATAAAGTTAACATTTCGATTTTACCACATGGTGAACGGCATAAAAACGAGACCAGAAAAACAATGTAGACAATGTTTTTTTTCCCATTCTACCCCACAAAGAATTTTTTGCAGTGTCCCAGTACATTATATAGTACATTAAATAGTGCCACTAAAAAATACAACCCTTGGGGTCGTGGCCTGAAGGGAGAAGACGTGTGATACAGGAGCTCCAGTTAACCAATGTTTAATCCACCATCATCCTCAATGATTTGGGACTGAAACCCAACTAATCAAGTATCTGCCTTCCCTCCTCTGATACCTGTTACTCTAGGCTTAATTCCTGCAGTCTGCCCTGCACTGGACCAGCTGCGTGGTGTGGCCTACGCTACCATCTGGACTGTGGCCTACCTATTGATTGCAGCCCATCCGTTGACTTCATAAACAGCATTGCCCTGTGAAGCGGGCACAATCCCCAATAACTGTACCTTTCTACTGCTGAATTGGGGTTGTTGGAAACTTACTCATAAACCTTGCAAGGATTGCAGTGCATGTATACATAAAGGCTGGAGCAGTTCTGTGTCTCTGGGGCCTGCCAATAAAGCGTACCTAACTTTTCATGTGTGCCATAAAATGCCTTACAGAGACGTCTACATCATAACAGCCATATGGTCACTTGAGGAACTTATTCTGGCACCAAGGATTTGAATCAAGCAACATTGAGCATTTTATGTGTTTATAATTCCATATTCACTATCTGCCATTCTATATGATGGCAAGAGGGAGGAAATCGCAAAAGCAGCTGGATAAACTGTAATACTATTGCGACAGTGGCAAAAGCGAATAGACCCATAGCCCAAATTCACGATCTTCTAAGTCAGACTCTAGTTTGGCTCACTTATCCAAAAACAACTCATTACAGGAGTAGTTCAAATATCCATCTTCGCTCTCAATACGGAGCCCAGAAAAGCAAAAGTCAAGACTCCACCCTTTCCTACCGCCAGGAGAGCCAGAGGGTCAGACTCATGACTTCCTAAATATTCATACAAATTATAAACCTGCTTCGACTAACATGCTCAAGGATATGCTATCAGCCATACGCCACTCACTCATAAGGACGTTACTCAACTGCTACTACCTCTACATTTTTCCTTATCCAAGATGGAAAACCGGATACAGCATGTGAAAGAAAAATTTTAGATTTTGCTTCTTCGCACAAGCAACTGATTGACGTCCAAAACGAGATGGCAGAGGATTCGGAGCTGATGAAAGACTAAATTAATTATCTGGAGAATTGCTCCTGAAGGAATAATGTCAAGTTCACAAGCATTCCTGAAGAAGTTACTCACTCGGAACTGACAGAATATCTCCTGACGTTCATTAAGTTCCTCTTGTAGTCCACAAGACATGGTGGCTCACAGAGTACCCAAACCTAAGCACTTCGACTTCTGCCTGCAGCAACAAAAAACTGAGAATTCCCCACACCATATAAACACCTTAAATTGTATGCAGATCTCTCGGCAGCTACTTTTCATCAAAGAGGGCTATTTGCCCGAAAAACTACTACTCTGATGAACTTCAAAATCCAATACCGGTGGGGCTTTCCAGTTAAAATTATTATCACAAGAAATGGTACCACGTATGCTGTCTCTTCTATGGAAGAAATGAAGGCACTACTGAGAAGTTGGAACATTCCGATCACCTCTTTACCACCTGCTAATCAACACCCTCCGAGACATTTGAACGCAGAATGGCAGAAAGTTCCCCTGAAAAAAGGATCCCATTGTTGAAGGCAGATGGCCTTGGTAACTAACCATGACTTTTTGCTCCACATTATATGCTCAGCTTATTCAGCTGTGTCACGCCTGTGGGGTATGTGGACCCACTAGGCCGCTCCGCTGTAGCGGAGTAGCAGCTGGCCAAACAACAGTCAATAACAGTCTCTAGGGTAAGATTACCTGGGAAGATGATCTGGCAGATACTCAGAGAAACAGGCATGTGGTGTAGCAGACACTTGGCACAGATGATGCTTGGGGTGGTGGATGACAACGGACGTGGCAGATGACACCGGACATGGCAATTGACACTGGATGTGGCAGATGACACGGGGCTCAGGAACAAACACAGTTACGGTATACAGGAAGCAGGATACCGGAACACTAGGAGCAGGATACAACTAAAGGACCATTTGCTAGACTAACATGGGAATACAACAACGCTCAGGCAAGGAGTGGAAGGGCAGAGCCATTTATATAGTCCAGGATGTAAGGGGATATGTTAGGAAACACTTTGTTGGTGCACGTGCTGGCCCTTTAAGGCGGGGGACAAGCACGCACACCTTAGAGACAGAGTGTAGCCACGTGTGTTGGTGTCTCCTGGGAGTGAGACACAGACAAGCCTTCAATGTCCAGCGGTCAGTGCTGCCGGTGAGTACAGCGCAACGGCAGTCAGCGATCGTGGACACAACAAGCTGATTGTTTTTCTTGTTTGTTGTGACTGCTTCCATTCTGTAAAGAGATTTGGATTTGTCCTGTACTTTATAGAGAACATGCTTAAATTGGAATGTAAAAAAAAACGGCCACAAATGCTCTATTGCGCCATAAAAGCTATCATCCTAATCATACAAAAAGATCACTGCAATTTATGAGGTTTCGCCAAATTAATAGTGACTATAGTAGCTTTTTGCTGCTCAACAGGAGTTGATGATGAGACTGAGGGGGAGAGGGTATCTAGAGGAAATAGTTGCTGAAGCCTTTTTACAGCATTATAAGCTGAAAGAAGAGATTTAATCTTTGGAAACAAGGTAAAAAGAAAGAAGAATAGATTTATTTTCTGTTTCGAATATAATCCAATGGCAGAAAAGATAAAGGAGGCTATCCACTGTAATTGGCACCTCTTGGCAACAGATGAAGCGTTAGGGGATCGAGCAAAAGCACTCCCATTGTTTCATTTGGGAGGTCTAAGAACATAAAAGATGCAATAGTAAGGAGTAAATTTGATGAGACTAAGGCCCTGTTCACACGGAGTTTTTTGACGAGTTTTTTGGGGCAGAAACCACACCAAAAAACTCCTCAAAAACCGCCCGAAAATGCCTCCCATTGATTTCAATGGGAGGCAGACGAGTTTTTTTTCCTCGAGTAAAAAAAACTCGTCGTGGTAAAAAGAAGCAACATGACCCATCTTGAGGCGGTTTCCTCCTCCAAAACCCCATTTCAATGAGTCAGAAAGAGGAAAAAAAACCCTCGACGAGTGTTTTGACGAGTTTTTGTCAAACCACTGTGCAAAAACCTACTGGAGCAGTTTTTGCAGGAGGAATTTTCCTCCTGCAAAAAACTCCGTGTGAACACAGCCTTAGAAGAATGATCACAACTGGTTAAACAGGGAACTTCTACAAGGGAACCATAGATGTGGCACTTGTACATTCTGTCTCCAAATGGTTAATAAAGCATATGTTCAAGTAGGAGGAAAAGCATACAATGTAACTGACTTCATAACCTGTGGGTCCACATATGTATTATATGTGGTATTCTGCCCATGTAAAAGATATTATGTGGGAAAAACAATTAGGCCACTATTTGTTCGATTTAGGGAACATTGCCGTTCTATCCTAACTGGAAAGGGGTGTTCGCGTCTGATTGAGCATGTACGCGAGGCACACAATGCAGATCCAAAAATATTTACTTTTACAAGCATCACGCGAGCAATGACAGGTGCAGATAAACATAGAACTCCGCTACAATTGGAAACAATGTGCATTGTTGATTGTTGGGCCATGGGCAATGCGGGTTTAAATGATAAAAATGATTTTAGTCCTTTTTTTGTGAGATTTGTTCTATTATGGGGTGATGTGGTTTTTAATAGGTTGTGCAGTTTGTTAAACTGTTTTTGCTAAAACTTGTATGTTTGCAAATATTGTGGATAAAATAGTAACTATTATATAAAGGGGAGGAAGATGTATCCCTTGAGGCCCCGTGGAAGCGTGACATCACGTGAAATGCCGTAGGCCAAGGAATCATTGTCCTCTTGTGAATGTCAACATGTAGAAAAATAGACAGCACGGCACTCACCACTTGCTAAAAAGGTTTCTTTTTATTCTATGTTGAGGCAGGCAACACGGGATTAGAAGACAATAGAGCCTACGATCGTTTCATATCCTCCAGACGCTTTGTCCTCTTGTGTTGTACGCTCGTATGAATTGAATAAGGCCATTTTAAAAGGATTGGTGAGTGCTGCTTATATTCAATTCATCTTTACATTCAAGTTTTGTGGGACTATATTTAATTGGCGTGGACCACCAAAAAGAGCTGTATGGTTATCTGAGATAACCCTGTGTTGTGAGTGGAAAGCTGCCAGAGTGGAGTGGTGCCGGTGCAGTGTTTCTTTGGAGCCCCTATCGCGGGGAACCATATGGGGTACAGAGGTAGACCTCTCCCTCTGTCAACCCCTTAGTTGCTGCGGTCGAGGTCAGTGGTTAGTGACAAGCTTTGAGAGATTGTACCCTATTCACAAGCAAGGGTATCCAGGCTGATTTTCTCCTTTTAAAGCAGCCATGCGTGACATTATCAGAGTGGGCCAGTCGTCAAGGAACCTAGCTGCGGCTGTGTGCAGAGAACCTAGCAAAAATCATCTTTAATTATCTGTGGCACTCTGTGTAGTTTTCTGGGTGTTGTAAGTAGGGTTCCCATACCATAAATATTTATGAGATAGACTTAAGCACTCCGTATTGATATGCACAAAAATATTTATTAATATAGTGGCAAGATAAGCGTGTGTAACAATTCGGCCTACAAATACAGCATTTTGAAAACACTGCAAAATAATGCAGATGATACATAAGTGATACATGAAATAAATCATACATAAAATATTTAAACAAAAATGACAAAGTATAACAAAATGTGACAACAAAATACCTTTCCATAGCGCCACTACAAGCAGCAGCGTACACCCATACCTAGCGGCAATCAGTGAGTACACAAGATTGGCTACTACTCATACATGGCTATATTGTTTTATCCATAGGCTTTATCAATATGTTGGATACGTTTTTTTGCCTTTTTTTTAATCTTATCTGCATCTATTTTGTATACTTTGTCCTTTACTGCCACATTAAATATGGACTCCACTGGTCAACACTTCGGATTACCTTGGCAACATACGCTATCTTCTGACCTTATACCCTATCTGGCATGTCCTGCCTAATACAATATTGCTAGTATCTGTTTTTGGATTCCTTTGATATATTCTGGCATCCATTGCTTAATTTTATATCTACTATAGGACTATATGGGGTCCATTTTCTGATTTATATGTATTATCGGGACATCAACATACCACTATTTTGTGTTAGATTTAGTTATACTTTGTAACTTTTTGTAAAATAGCTTATGTATGATTTATTGCATGTATCACTTATGTATGCTATGCATTGTTTTGCAGCGTTTGAGTAAGGCCGTATTTGTATGCCCGAAACATTACACACGCTTATCTTGTTACTATATGAATAAATCTTTTTCTGTAGTCTATATCACCAGCATCAGGAAAACTACACAGAGTGCCACAGATAATATCTTTGCTAAGAATCCCTTTCAGTTGTGCACCTATGAAAACGATGCCCAGCCTCACTTTCTCCTACAATCAAGATGAGGCAGTTTCCACTATATCCCAGGTGAATTTATCAAGCGCATTCCTTCAAACTCAGCCCTCAGAGGTAAAACCATGTTCTACTATCGCCGATTATCTAGGAGTCCAGAGGGTATCACGTGGACTACGGATGTCCACCCATTCGACCATTTTCCGGGAAGAAATTTAGCAGAATATAGCCAGCAGTTTGAACAAATATTGGACAAGTGCTCTTTCGATCTAATGTGTAGCGTCCATGGCCGCGGGCCGTCGGGTTTACTCACCTCCCGACGCCCGCAGACATGGATCCATGAGCGCTGGTCCCCATCTCCTTCCTAGGAGACGCCAGCGCTCACTTGCGCTCCGTTCTGCTGTGTCCTGTAGGGTGTGCGCGCACGCTCGTGCCCGGCCTTAAAGGGCCAGCGTGCACACAAAGGAAATCGTCATCATCATCAACTGCCATGATTTCCTGGTCTATAAGAAGGCCCCAGGCCTTCTCATCCTTCTGTTACCTGTGCCCTGTTACCTGTTCCTGTATCCCGTATTGTTCCTGTGCCTACCAGTGTTGGAGTCGTGTCTACTGCACCTGCTGTCGTGTGCCACGTCCAGTGTCGTTTGCCACGTCCAGTGTCTTCTGCCACGTCCAGTGTCTTCTGCCACGTCCAGTGTCTTCTGCTACATCGGATACTGCCCACCACGTCTGGCGCTACCTGCTGCACCGGCCTCCATCCGTGCTGAAGCCACAGCCACCGTCTGGACTAGTTCAGGTACCCAAGCAAGCATTGCTATCTGCTATTGACTTTCGTGTAGACTGTGACCTGGTCAGCTGCCTCCCCGCTACGGCGGAGCGGCCTAGTGGGTCCACATACCCTGTGACCGTGACATAATGAAACTGACTGTGAGACTTGCATAGAGCAATATCAGAAACCAAGGAACAGATCAAAATGACAGAACAATTACAAGATACCCTACTCACTGAGGCATTCACACAACTGAAAGAACACATCACATTTCAAATGACCCAGCTTAGAAAGGAAAATGTTAAATGCAAGGAATTCCTGTAGGACACCAAAGATTATAAATACAACCGTGTTTACAGATGACAAGATTCCTACTCTACACAGCACAACAGAAACCGTTCCTTTTCTCTGGATTCTTCAAGATCAGAATCAGGCAACGAGGGCCCAAACTCATACCTGGCTTGTTTTTTAGGCCAACAACAGCGGAGGGGCACAAGAGGATGAGGAGGGGCGGCCATTGCAACAGGCTCAAATCGTCAGACAATAACATCATCTCAGGTGGGCAAAATTCACTGGCCATTAACATCTCTTCAAAAATATTAAACCCAGCACAAACATCAGTGTTTTAAAAAGGTTTATCATATTGTCCAACTTATAAATATGATACCTTTGGGATTGACATGGATTTGCAAAGATTCTACAAAAACATTAGATTTCAAGTCCATTTTGTGGACTCTAAACAGGACCTTACTGGAGTTGTCAGACCTACCAACTCCGTGGTGGATCTGAAAAACTTGGGTCTACGTAACAGTACTTTTTTACCACCTAGAAATACTCCCGCTGTGGAGTCTTTTGTCAAACTAGTTGTAAAGGATATAGGACATTTTCAGGGCAAGTCACTCTAACAGACCTAGGCACAGATGCAGGCTGATTAATCACGGGCTTCGACAAAGAAGCTGTGTCAGGCAAATCCATTACAGTACGCCCCCTTTTATGAGGGGCCACTGGACCCTTCCTAGGTGGACCTGGCTTGTTGGGGAACCAAAGATGGAACTTCCTGAGCAATGACCCGGCGTGAACATCCCGGGCAGGTACCAAAGTCCTCTCCTCAGGCTCGTAGCCTCTCCAATGGACAGGTACTGGCGGGAGTCCTGTACCATCCTGCTGTCCACAATCTTGGCCACCTCTAATTCTACCTCTTCAGGAGTGAGAACAGGGACCGGAGGTTTCCTCGAGGTAGCCAAGGACGGGGAGCATCTTTTCAGGAGAGAGGCATGGAACACGTTGTGTATCTGAAAGGACGGGGGTAACTCCAGCCGGAATGAGACAGGGTTAAGGACCTCAATGATCTTGTACGGCCCTATATATCGGGGAGCAAATTTTTTGGACGGGACTTTAAGGCGCAAATTTTTTCAGGACAGCCACACCAGATCCCCGACCACAAACAAGGGGTTAGCAGAACGTCTCTTATCTGCCTAAGTATTTTGGATGCTCTGGGACGCCTCAAGGTTCTTCTAAACCTGGGTCCAGACTGTGCACAGTTCCCGATGAACGACATCTACCTCGGGATTGTTGGAACCACCAGGTGAAATGGAGGAGAACCGTGGATTAAACCCAAAATTACAGAAAAAGGGGGAGACCCCCGACGAGTTACTGACCCAGTTTTAAAGGGAAAATTCGGCGAGGGGAATGAAGGAGACCCAATCATATTGACAGTCAGAGATAAATCACCTTAAATATTGTTCTAGAGACTGATCAGTCCTCTCAATTTGGCCATTAGTTTCAGGATGGAAGGCCGAGGAGAAGGACAGATCAATCTCCAACTTCTTACAGAAGGCTCTCCAAAACAATTAAACAAATTGTACCCCTCTGTCAGAAACAATATTGACCGGAACCCCATGGAGACGCAGGATGTGTTTGACAAACAAGGTAGCTAACATCTTGGCATTGGGTAGTTTCTTGAGGGGTACAAAGTGGGACATCTTGCTGAAGCGGTCTACTACAACCCACACCGTCGACTTGCCTTGGGATGGAGGCAGATCGGTGATAAAATCCATGGAGATATGGGTCCAAGTTCTCTGGGGAATGGGCAAAGAACATAGTAAGCCCGCTGGTCGGGACCTGGGAGTCTTGGACCTAGCACAAGTTTCACAATCGGCGACGTAGGCCTTAACGTCTTTAAGCAACCCAGGCCACCAATAGGTTCTAGAAATGAGGTGTTTGGTACCCAGGATGCCTGGATGGCCAGATAGTGCAGAGTCATGATTCTCCCTGAGTACCCTTAGCTGGAATTGCAGGGGAACAAACAGCTTGTTCTCAGGAAGGTTCTCGGGACCTGAACCTTGATCAGCCGCTATTTCGGAGACTAAGTCAGAATCAACGGAGGATATGATTATACCTGGGGGCAAAACACAAGCAGGATCCTCCTCAGGATGAGGGCTGGCCATGAAGCTACGCGACAGTGCATCAGCTTTAATATTTTTAGACCCAGCCCTATAGGTGACCACAAAGTTGAATCTAGTAAAAAACAACGCCCGTCGAGCTTGTCTCGGGTTTAGCCTCCGGGCAGATTCTAGGAAAACCAGATTCTTGTGGTCGGTAAGGACCGTTACCTGGTGCCTAGCCCAATCCATGAAGTGGCGCCACTCTTCAAATGCCTATTTAATGGCTAAGAGTTTGCGATTGCCAATGTCATAGTTACTCTCAGTGGGGGAGAACTTCCTGGGGAAGTAGGCACAGGGACGGAGATGGGTAAGACCCCTGGTACCCTGGGACAAGACAGCACCCACTCCCACCTCGGAGGCGTCAACCTCCACGATGAATGGCTCCATTTGGTTAGGCTGAATCAGCACTGGGGCAGAGACAAAGCACCTCTTAAGGACCTCAAAAGCCTGAACGCCTCCGGAGGCCAGTGGAGGAGATCAGCACCGTTGCGAGTAAGGTCCGTAAGAGGCTTAGCGATGACCGAGAAGTTAGCAATAAATCTCCTGTAATAATTAGCGAACCCCAGGAAGCACTGTAAAGCCTTCAGGGAGGCAGGTTGGACCCATTCCGCCACAGCCTGAACCTTGGCAGGGTCCATGCGGAATTCGTTAGGAGTGAGGATTTGACCCAAAAATGGTATCTCCTGCACCCCAAACACACATTTTTCCGTTTTAGCAAAGAGTTTGTTCGCCCTAAGGGCCTGGAGTACCTTCCTGACATGCTCAATGTGGGAGGACCAGTCCTTGGAAAACACAAGTATATCATCAATGTACACTACAAGAAATACCCCCAGGTAGTCTCTTAAAACCTCATTTATGAAATTCTGGAAGACCGCGAGAGCATTACACAACCCAAAGGGCATGACGAGGTATTCTAAATGACCTTCGGGCGTGTTAAACGCAGTCTTCCACTCATCCCCTTCCCTGATTCGGATAAGGTTATAAGCCCACCGAAGATCAAACTTAGAGAACCATTGGGCCCCCTGAACCTGATTGAAGAGATCAGGAATCAAAGGAAGGGGCTATTGGTTCCTTACAGTGACCATATTCAAGTTCCGGTAATCGATGCATGGCCTAAGACCACCATCCTTCTTCCCTACGAAGGAGAAGCCAGCACCTACCGGAGAAGTAGAGGGACGGATGTAACCCTTGGCCAGGCTTTCCTGGATATATTCTCTCATGGCTTCACGTTCAGGACAAGAGAGATTAAATATCCTACCTTTAGGGAGCTTAGCTCCTGGTACCAAATCGATTGCGCAATCGTACTCTCTATGAGGAGGTAACACTTCGGAGGTTTTTTTTAGAAAAAAACATCAGCTAAGTCCTGAATAAACTCAGGTAGAGTGTTCACCTCCTCAGCGAGAGAAACCAAATTAATAGAAAAACAGGAAGTCATGCATTCATTACCCCATTTAGTAAGATCCCCAGTATTCCAGTTAAACGTGGGATTATGCATCTGAAACCAAGGAAGGCCTAAAACCAAATCGGACGATAATCCCTGCATCACCAACACAGAACACTGCTCCAAATGCATGGAGCCAACCATGAGTTCAAATACAGGGGTATGCTGTGTAAAATAACCATTAGCGAGTGGAGTCGATACCCACTACCGGGGCAGGTTTAGGCAAATCAATTAAAGGCATAGCTAGAGACATAGCAAATTCCACAGACATAATATTAGCAGAAGACGCTGAGTCCACGAAGGCACTGCCGGAGGCAGACCTACCACCAAAAGAGACCTGAAAGGGAAGCAAGATTTTGTTAGGCTTCATATTTACGGGAAATACCTGTGCGCCCAAGCGACCTCCCCGATGGTCACTTAGGCGCGGAAGTTTTCCGGCTGCTTGATGCTGGTCATCCCCACAGTAGACCATTCTTCCTGCGGAACTCTCTACGTTGTTGGGGAGACACGGAGGCCCCGAGTTCCATAGGTTCATCCGAGTTTTCCGTGGAAGAACGAAGCAACGGAACCTCTGGAGCCATCATAGGGGAGTCAGAGGAAAAGGCACAAAAACGTTTGAGTCGTCGTTCCCTGAGACGTCGGTCAAGACGTACTGCTAAAGCCATAACCTGATCTAGAGAGTCCGAAGCACCTCAGGGCAGGGTCATTCCACCGAGAAGCTACACACCACTTCCTAAAGTCAGAACAGTACTCCTCAACGGGTCACTTACCCTGACGTAAGGTCACCAGCTGACTCTCGGCAAAGGCAGTCTTCTCAGTCTCGTCATAGATGAGCCCGAGAGCGGGGAAAAAAAATCAACAGACGAAAGTTCAGGGGCATCAGGAGCCAAAGAGAAGGCCCATTCCTGGGGACCGTCGTGGAGCCGGGACATAATTATACCCACTCGCTGGTTCTCAGAACCTGAGTAGTGGGGCCTTAAACGGAAATACAGCCTACAACTCTCCCGGAAGAAGAAAAAAGTCTTCCGGTCCCCTGAGAACCGGTCAGGCAACTTGAGGTGGGGTTCTAGAGGTGAGGTGGGGGGCACTACCAGGGTAGCATCACGCTGGTTGCACCTGTGTGCCAGGTCTTGGACCTGTAGGGAAAGTCCCTGCATTTGCTGAGCCAGGGCCTCAAGGGGGTCCATAGTGTGTCAGGGACCAGGGTAGAAAAGGTATTTGGGCCTGTGATTATGTAATGACGGGGTAGGGAGACAGACAGGTGAGCCCTAATCTACCCGCCACTCAGTCCCTGCCTACTTGCACGGCCCGTCCTAGGCGACGGCGTACAACTGGGCGACGGTCCCTACGCTCAATAAGTGCACGACAGACCAACAGACAAGGGTACACAGAAGCTAAGGGAAATGGGGCCGTTGCCCACGGCATCACCGTGAGCAACAAGAGTAGTGAACGAGCCGAGTCAAACCAGGAGTGTACGAGGTACCAAACGCAGAGCAGGAGAGTAGTCAGTAAGCCAGGGTCAATGTAAAGCAGAGGACAATAGAACAAGCAGGAGCAGCAGAGCCAGGAAACAGGACAGAATCACAGGCCAAGGAGGAGCAGGAAATGAAGGTATAAATAGACAGAGGGCGGGAGCTAGCTCCGTCTGACCAGGCTGTGATAGGTTCTCCCACTCCTCAGCCTCCCAGCCTGAGTGGTAGCAGATCGAGTCACTCTAACAGACCTAGGCACAGATGCAGGCTGATTAATCACGGGCGTCGACAAAGAAGCTGTGTCAGGCAAATCCATTACAACGACGCTCCGTTCTAGTCCACCGTGAGATCGCGTGATTTGTACTCTGACAACCCAAATCCTACAGCGTCTACTGTAGAAACCGGAGTTCAGTCTCTCAATACAAGTCTATGAGACTCACATCAAGACTCTCATAGACTTGCATTGGGAGCCTGACCTCCAGTCCCTACAGCAAATGCTGTAGGATATGGGGAGTCAGAATGAAGATCACATGAGCCTACGACAACCCGAATCGGAGCAGCATCCCCGGGAAATACAGCACCAGGTAAGTGAATACACATGTCTACGTTACACTACTTAACACTTGCAAACAGGTGGGATATTCGGAAAAAGAAAAAACCGGAGTGCTTCTTCAAGAATTGGTGACTTGGTGGAGTTCACTTTGTAATATGAAACACTTCCAATATGGTTCAGTGCCAGAGAATGTACAGGGTCTTTTAAGGCACAAATTACGTAATCGACTAATAAGCCTAAAACATTTTTATGATCACCCATCAGTATACGTTTAATATCTAACAGACTCAGCCATAGGCTTCATTATAAATTTAAGTAAAGAATGTGGGGCACCTCTGTAATGTTCCATTAGTTACAGAGAGCGTCGCAGAGGTGTATACCCTAGCAGGAGGAGAGAAATATAGTGTGAGAATTTACAATTTAATCCAGCTCGTAAACCCAAATTTATAAAGGATTGCTCCCAGTTAACCCCAGTGAACACGATCAAATGCCTTCTCTGCATCTAAAGCCAGAAGCAGAGAATTTGTTTGCGCAAGCTCAGAGTGTGTGCTTCAATTTAGAAACCTAGTACCGTCTAGCACTTGTCTGTCTTATACGAACCCAACCTAGTCTGGATTAATCAGGCTAGGGAGAACTTTCACTAGTCTTTGAGGCACAAGTAGACACAGTGGCGTAACTATAGGGGTCGCAGCGGTCGCAATTGCGACCGGGCTCCGACCCCCCGCACCACATCAATGAAAAGTAACGGGGGGCCTATGTAATAAACTACACGGGCCTCCGTTACTATAGTAACTGACAGTACTAACGTCCTAACGTCACAGCGCTGTGCGCAGCGCATGACGTCACAACCCTATGCGCTGTGCACATCATCCCGACCCTGGATGGAGTGAGGACCTCCGCTGCGGCCAAAGAGGAGGGTAAGATTAATATCACTGTTTGGAGCTGATGGGTCTGGGTCAGACTCCAGGGACCCCCGCCAATCAGCTGTTTTGAAAGGGGTGCAGCGCTCGTACGAGCACTACTTCCCCTTCATTGCGGTACCTTTCTCACACTGTGAATCGCCGACACGAACATGTCAGTGATTCACAGTGTGAGCAAGTAAGGGAAATGAAGGGGAAGCAGTGCTCGTACGAGTGTGAGCAAGTAAGGGAAATGAAGGAGAAGCAGTGCTCGTACGAGCTCTGCACCCCCTTCAAAACAGCTGATTGGCGGGGGTCCCGGGAGTCAGACCCCGACCCATCAGCTATTGATGGCCTATCCTGAGGATAGTCCATCAATGGTTAGGGACTGGACAACCCCCTTTAAGCCTACCATGTGTTAGGCTTAGATACAGGGCCGCAGCAGACAGTAATCTTATACTGTATAAGATTACTGTCTGTCGGACCCTGTATCTAAGCCTACCTTAGGCTTAGATACAGGGTCCAACAAACAGTATCACACATGCACTTGGGCCCTGTATCTAAGTCTACCATATGTGTTAGGCTGTGTTCACATCAGCGTTTTCCTTCCGTTGAGGGGTTCCGTCTGAGGTTCTTGTCGGGTAACCCCTCAACGGAACGGCAAACTGAAACCTCAGCTTCCGTTTCCCTCACCATTGATCTCCTTGGTGACGGAAACGTTGCTAAAGGTTTCCGTTTGTCATCGTTGTGACAGGGTCCCGTTGTTCTTGACACAACCAATAGCATAGTCGACTGCGCTATTGATTCCGGCTGCTGCTGCTATGTTGCATCTGGCTGGTTATGAAAAATGGGGGGGACCGCACGTCATTTAAAAAAATAAAATAAAATAAAATTGGAAAGAAGGGGTTCCCCAACACAGCAGCAGCAAGCTAGCATTACCAGGGTGGGAAGGGCCACTGTTTTTGGCCTTTCACAGCCTAATAAAACCAGCCTGCGGCCGCGCCGGTGCCTAGCCATCACTACAGATGGTCAGGTACTGGATCGTACCCGGCTCTTCCCGGTACCCCTGGTGGCGGTAGGTACCAGGGTAATAATGGGGTTTGTGTTTGCCTCTTCATGTCTAACATTAAGTCTCGCCTTAGTAATAGATGTTGTCAATCAGCCAGCGGCCATTACTAAGGTGGTAGTCAGGGGCGTAGCTACTGGCTCATGGGCCAACAGCACCAGACCCCTGTGCACGCCTATGCCCAGCCGCCTTGCCCGACAGAGCCCATGAATGCATCCACAGTATAATGCTCCCCATAGCTGACCCCACAATATAATGCCACATAGCTGCCCCCACACAGTATAATGCCCCCATAGCTGCTCACACACAGTATAATGCCTCCTATAGCTGCCCACACAGTATAATGCTCCCATAGATGCCCCCACACAGTATAATCCCCCCATAGCTGCCCCATACAGTATAATGCATTTCATACAATATAATGCCCCCATACAGTATAATGCCCCCATAGCTGTCCCATACAGTACAATGCCTGCCATACAGTATAATGCCCCCATTGCTGCCCCATACAGTATAATGCCCCGTATAGCTGCCCCATACAGTGTAATGCCCTCCATAGCTGCCACATACAGGATAATGCCCCCCATAGCTGCCACATACAGTATAACGCCCCTCATAGCTGCCACATACAGTATAACACCCCCATACAGTATTATGCCCCCATAGCTGTCCCATACAGTATAATGCCCCACACAGTATAATGCCCACCATAGCTGTCCCATACAGTATAATGCCCCCTCAGCAGTTACCATATAAGCCCCCCTCCCATATCCAGTATAATGACCCCATATGAGCGCCCCTCCCATACCCAGTATAATGCCCCCATACAGTATAATGCCACCATAGCTGCCACATACAGTATAATGCCCTCCATAGCTGCCACATACAGTATAATGCCCCCATTGCTGCCCCATACAGTATAATGCCCCTATAACTGTCCCATACAGTGTAATGCCCTCCATACAGTACAATGCCCCCTATAGCTGTCCCATACAGTATAATGCCCACTATAGCTGCCCCATACAGTATAATGCCCTCCATAGCTGCCAAATACAGTGTAATTCCCCATACAGTATAATGACCCCCAAAGCTGCCACATACAGTATAACACCCCCAATAAAGTACTATGCCCCCATAGCTGTCCCGTACAGTATAATGCCCCACACAGTATAATGCCCTCCATAGCTGTCCCATACTGTATAATGCCCCACACAGTATAATGCCCCCATAGCTGCCACATACAGTATAAAGCCCTCCATAGCTGTCCCATACAGTATAAACCCCCCATACAGTATAATGCCCTCCTCAGCTGTCCTATACAGCATAACCCCCATATAGTATAATGCCCCCTCAGCAGCTACCATATGAGCCCCCCTCCCATATCCAGTATAATGCCCCCATATGAGCCCCCCTCCCATACCCAGTATAACGCCCCAATATGAGCCCCCCCATACCCAGTATAATGCCCCCATATGAGCCCCCATACAGTATAATGCCCCCATAGCTGCTGCATACAGTAGAATGCCCTCCATAGCTGCCACATACAGTATAATGGCCTCCATAGCTGCCACATACCGTATAATGCCCCCTATAGCTGCCCCATACAGTATATTGCACTCCATAGCTGCCACATGCAGTGTAACACCCCCAATGAAGTATTTTTCCCCCATAGCTGTCCCGTACAGTATAATGCCCCATACAGTATAATGCCCTCCATAGCTGCCGCATACAGTATAATGCCCCCATATAGTATAAAGCCCCCCATAGCGGTCCCATACAGTATAAACCCCACATACAGTGTAATGCCCTCCATAGATGTCCCATACAGTATAATGCCCACATACAGTATAATTCCCCCCATACAGTATAATGCCCTCCTCAGCTGTCCTATACAGTATAATGCCCCCATATAGTATAATGCCCCCTCAGCAGCTACCATATGAGCCCCCCTCCCATACCCAGTATAACGCCCCAATATGAGCCCCCCTCCCATACCCAGTGTAATGCCCCTATATGTACGTACCGAATAGAAAAACAACATAATTACTTACCTATCGCGCCTGCTTGTGCCGAGCCGCTCGTGGCACAGTGAATACTGGAGCAAGAGAAAGCTGGAGTAAAAGAAAGCTTCACCTGGGCCTGGGACCTGTTACTCCGCCATGTAGAAACATTTTTCCCTCTGGCGAATTACTTTTCAGTTGAAAGGTAGCAGTGTTACATGAAGAGGAATTATTTTTCTTTGACCTCTAGTTTCTAGTGTGTTGCAGGGGAGAAGGAAAGTGTATATTTTTTTTATTTTTCATACTTTTTTTTTTTTTCCCCGGTTGAATCCAATGGACCGTTTGGACTACGCCGTAGATTTATTGGACTGCTTTGATGATCTATGTTTTTTTTTTTTTTTATAAAATTGTGAAAGCGGGTTGTGTGAAGGAGTTTTTATTTCAATTTAAAATCGTTTCTTACAGAGTGTTCTAATATGCACATTGGATTTAAGTGTCATAAACATTTAATTATTACTTTTTCAATTAAACTCATGGATGGTATTGTGTCTTAGGGCTCTTTGGATCATTGTAATCAATCTCAGACACCTGTGATAATTAGATTGCCATATGTGCCCAATCAAAAGAAAACTACTTAAGAAGGATGTTCCACATTATTAAGCAAGCCACAGGTTTCAAACAATATGGGAAAGAAAAAGGAGCTCTCTGCTGCCGAAAAGCGAGAAATGGTGCAATACCTTGGACAAGGTATGAAAACATTGGATATTTCAAGAAAACTTAAGCGTGATCATCGTACTGTGAAAAGATTTGTGGCTGATTCAGAGGGCAGACGGGTTCGTTCAGATAAAGGCATAATGAGGAAGGTTTCTGCCAGACAAATTAATAGGATTAGGAGAGCAGCTGCTAAAATGCCATTGCAAAGCAGCAAACAGGAATTTGAAGCCGCTGGTGCCTCTGGAGTCCCGCGAACCTCAAGGTGTAGGATCCTCGAGAGGTTTGCAAGTGTGCATAAAGCTATTATTCGGCCACCCCTAAACAATGCTCACAAGCAGAAACGGTTGCAGTGGGCTCAGAAATACATGAAGACTAACTTACAAACCGTGTTGTTTACTGATGAGTGCCGTGCACACCTGGATGGTCCAGATGGATGGAGTAGTGGATGGTTGGTGCATGGCCACCATGTCCCAACAAGGCTGCGACGTCAGCAAGGAGGTGGCGGAGTCATGTTTTGGGCTGGAATCATGGGGAGAGAGCTGGTAGGCCCCTTTAGGGTCCCTGACGGTGTGAAAATGACCTCTGCAAAGTACGTAGAGTTTATGACTGACCACTTTCTTCTGTGGTACAAAAAGAAGAACCGTGCCTTCCGTAGCAAAATTATCTTCATGCATGACAATGCACCATCTCATGCTGCAAAGAATACCTCTGTGTCATTGGTTGCTATGGGCAAAAAAGGAGAGAAACTCATGGTGTGGCCCCCATGTTCCCCTGACCTCAACCCTATTGAGAACCTTTGGAGCATCCTCAAGCAAAATATCTATGAGGGTGGGAGGCAGTTCACATCAAAACAGAAGCTCTGGGAGGTTATTCTGGCATCCTGCAAAGATATTCAAGCAGAAACTGTCCAAATACTCACAAATTCAATGGATGCAAGAATTGTGAAGGTGATATTAAAGAAGGGGTCCAATGTTAACATGTAACTTGGCCTGTTAAGTTTTTTTTAATTGTAAGAGCTTTTGATTTCTGTAAATATGACCTCCTGATGCTGCAAATTCAACAAATTACCATTTTAGTTCTCTTTTACAACCTTTAAAATGTTTTGATCTCTGTTGTGCATAATAATTTGAAACAGTGCATTTAGAGTTTTTTACTTCTAAAAAAAAATCTGTTATCATTAGGAGATTTGTTCAATAAAATTTGCATTATACTCCAATGGTTGATGGCTTGAAGATTGCACTGACTGTCATTTGCATCGACTATTTAGGAAAATCAGCGAAAAATAACATTTGCATAATAATTTGGAATGCGGTGTATGTCCATGTGTTTTTTTAATACATTATTACCGCCAGTGTAATGGCCGCTATCTGATTGACAGCATCCATTACTAAGGCTGGGGCTTACTGTTAACCAGTAAAATGGGTAGCACCAACCTCCCATTATTACCCCGGTACCCAACACCGCCAGGGGTAACGGGAAGAGCCGGGTACGATCCAATACCTGAACACCTGAAGCGACGGCCTGGCACCGTCATCCCTTCCGATGGTCAGGTCCTGGATCGTACCCAGCTCTTCCTGGTACCCCAGATAGCAGTGGGTACTGGGGTAATAATGGGAGGTTGGTGCTAACCTTTTTACTGGCTAACACTAAGCCCTGCCTTAGTAATGGACGCTGTCAGACAGCGGCTATTACGAAGACGGTAATAAAGTATAAAAAAAAAGACATAAAAAACTGTTTTTTTTATTAAAATAAAAACTCCCTCACATGACCCGCTGACCATTAAGATCATCGAAGTAATCCAATGAATCTACGACGTTGTCTAAATGGTCCAGCAAAACCTGCAAAACAAAACATAACCAGTATGAAAAATAAAAATACTTATACTCACCTACTGCAGTCTTCTTTCTTCTCCCCTGCGCTGCAATAGAAACTAGAGGTCAATGAACTGTAGTTCCTATTGTCGCACACAGGAACTAGAGATCCGGTGGAAATATTAACCGTTATGAATAATTCTGATGCATCTGGGAGGCCCTGTGCACCAGAAAATGCTAATGCATGGACTCCTAAAGTGAGAGAAGAGTACCTGTATTAGCTATGTGACCGGGGTTACTAGCAGTCAAATTGAAGTGTTGGGTAAGGGTGTGGGGCAGGAGGAGGTGGCAATTCAAATGAATTGATGGGCGGTCCTGCATTCACAGCAGGCAGGGCCTGGCAATTCATTTTAATTGACAGACAACTCCTGCGATGACTGCAGTGGCTGTCGCTCTTAGATAAAATGGCGCCAGTCTTCCCCCTAGAATCGAGGGTCGCTGTAGGTCCCTGTGGATGCTAATAAAGATGGCTGTCCCCATCTTTATTAGTACAAATATATGAATAAATACAGTAACATTAGGGAACATATTAAAATAGTTAGAAAAAATAGGCCCTTAACTTAAAACACATAAAATAAAATAAAAAATTTCCTTTAAAGTGTAATTAAACTTTAAAAAACAACCTTTGACATGCCATAGTAAAATGTCAGAAGTTTTAATCATTGGGGGTCTGAGCACTTAGCACCCCCTCGATCGCTAAAACGAAACAGCAGAAGTGCTCGGGTGAGTGCTGTGCCACTTCATCTCGTATCGGCTTTCGCGTGCGTGTGTGTGTGTATATATATATATATATATATATATATATATATATACACATACACACACACACACACACACACACACACAGGAAAGCCAATAAGAAATGAAGTGGCACAGCGCTCACCCGAGCACTTCTGCTCTTTCGTTTTAGCGATGGGGGTGCTACACACACACGCATACATACATCACACGCACACACGCATACATACATCACACACACTATGGCCTCATGCACATGACCGCACTGGTTAGATGTGCATTCGTGTATCATTAGGATTTACGGATCCACAACAATTCACCATTATTGGTAAATCTGGAAATCCGGAATGTAAAATTACTTGTCTTGAGTTTTTGCGGTCCGTATTTGCGTCCCCCACACAGATCTGTGTAAACCACAGTCGTGTGCATAGGGCCATAGAAATGAATGGATCCGCAATTTATCCGCAAATATGCGGATAAATTACGGCCGCGGAAAAACAGTCATGTGCGTGAGGCCATACTTTACATACATAACACACACACACAGATACATACACGTGTATATATATATATATATATATATATACACACTACCGTTCAAAAGTTTGCGGTCACCCAGACAATTTTGTGTTTTCCATGAAAACTCACACTTATATTTATCAAATGAGTTGCAAAATGACTAGAAAATATAGTCAAGACATTGACAAGGTTAGAAATAATGATTTTTATTTGAAATAATAATTTTCTCCTTCAAACTTTGCTTTCGTCAAAGAATGCTCCATTTGCAGCAATTACAGCATTGCAGACCTTTGGCATTCCAGCTGTTAATTTGCTGAGGTAATCGGGAGAGATTTCACCCCAGGCTTCCAGAAACCCCTCCCACAAGTTGGATTGGATTGATGGGCACTTCTTGCGTACCATACGGTCAAGCTGCTCCCACAACAGCTCTATGGGGTTGAGATCTGGTGACTGCGCTGGTCACTCCATTACAGATAGAATACCAGCTGCCTGCTTCTTCCCTAAATAGTTCTTGCATAATTTGGAGGTGCGCTTTGGGTCATTGTCCTGTTGTAGGATGAAATTGGCTCCAATCAAGCGCTGTCCACAGGGTATGGCATGGCGTTGCAAAATGGAGTGATAGCCTTCCTTATTCAAAATCCCTTTTACCTTGTACAAATCTCCCACTTTACCAGCACCAAAGCAACCCCAGACCATCACATTACCTCCACCATGCTTGACAGATGGCGTCAGGCACCCTTCCAGCATCTTTTCAGTTGTTCTGCGTCTTATAAATGTTCTTCTGTGTGATCCAAACACCTCAAACTTCGATTCGTCTGTCCATAACACTTTTTTCCAATCTTCCTCTGTCCAATGTCTGTGTGCTTTTGCCCATATTAATCTTTTCCTTTTATTAGCCAGTCTCAGATATGGCTTTTTCTTTTCCACTCTGCCCTGAAGGCCAGCATCCCGGAGTCGCTTCTTCACTATAGATGTTGACACTGGCGTTTTGCGGGTACTATTTAATGAAGCTGCCAGTTGAGGACCTGTGAGGCGTCTATTTCTCAAACTAGATACTCTAATGTACTTGTCTTGTTGCTCAGTTGTGCAGCGGGGCCTCCCACTTCTTTTTCTACTCTGGTTAGAGCAGGGGTATCAAGCACGCATGCGGCCCCTGAGGCTGTCATCTGCGGCCCGCGGGACACAGAGCCGCTAGTATCGGCTCTGCTCCGAGACTCTGGAATTCCCTGACATCGCTGTCCACATATGAACAGCGATGTCTGGGGCTTCCCCAGAGCCGGAGTCCCGAGCAGAGGGCTGGTGTCGGCTCTGCTCCGGGACTCTGTGGAATTCCCTGACATCGCTGCCCATATATGGACAGTGTGTCAGGGTCTTGCCCAGAGCGGAGCAGAGCGCTGGTGTCGGCTCTGCTCCTGGACTCTGTGGAATTCCCTGACATCGCTGTCCACATATGAACAGCAATGTCTGGGGCTTCCCCAGAGCCGGAGTCCCGAGCAGAGCGCTGGTGTCGGCTCTGCTCCGGGACTCTGTGGAATTCCCTGACATCGCTGCCCATATGTGGACAGTGTGTCAGGGTCTTCCCCATAGCGGAATCCCGGGCAGAGCGCTAGTATCGGCTCTGCTCCGGGACTCTGTGGAATTCCCTGACATCGCTGCCCATATATGGACAGTGTGTCATGGTCTTCCCCAGAGTGGAGTCCCGGGCAGAGCGCTATTATCGGCTCTGCTCCGGGACTCTGGGGAAGCCTCTGACATCGCTGTCCATACATCGACAATGATGTCAGGGGCTTCCCCAGAGAAGGAGTCCCAGTGATGTCAGGAGCACAGCTGGAGTCCCAGGAAGAGCCTACTAGCGCTCTGCCTGGGACTCCAGCTCTGGGCAAGCCCCTGACATCACTGGGGCAGCCTCTACAGAGGGCATTGGGGCAGCCTCTACAGAGGGCACTGGGGCAGCTTCTACAGAGGGCACTGGGGCAGCCTCTACAGAGGGCACTGGGGCAGCCTCTACAGAGAGCACTTTGGCAGCCTCTACAGAGGGCACTGTGGCAGCCTCTATAGAGGGCACTGTGGCAGCCTCTACAGAGGGCACTGTGGCGTTATCTACAAGTGGGTGTGTGGCAGTATCTGAAGAGGACACTGGCATTATCTAGGGGTGTGTTGCATTATCTACAGAGGGCACTGTAGCCTTATCTACAGAGGGCACTGTGGCCTTATCTAGGGGTGTGTTGCATTATCTACAGAGGGCACTGTGGCCTTATCTACAGAGGGCACTGTGGCCTTACCTAGGGGTGTGTTGCATTATCCACAGAGGGCACTGCGGCAGCATCCACATAGGGCACTGCGACAGCATCCACAGAGGGCACTGCGGCAGCATCCACAGAGGGCACTGCGGCACTATTTAAAAAGAGGCTGCCCAATCTTGACATGTGTGCTAACTGAGCCGCCGGACTGCATTTAGCGACACTTAAACTGGAAAGCTGGATTGTTGAAATAAGCACGTGGAGAAATATCTCAAATTTTAAACCTAGCGCTATTATTATAGTAATATAGTGTTATAGTAGTTCAAATAACTAATTGATTAACAATAATTTTGTATTGTATCAAATTTGAAAGTAATGCGGCCCGTCATCTTCCCATTTTTTCTATATGCGGCCCACTTACCCGGCCGAGTTTGAGACCCCTGGGTTAGAGCCTGTGTGTGCTGTCCTCTGAAGGGAGTAGTACACACCGTTGTAGGAAATCTTCAGTTTCTTGGCAATTTCTCGCATGGAATAGCCTTCATTTCTAAGAACAAGAATAGACTGTCGAGTTTCACATGAAAGCTCTCTTTTTCTAGCCATTTTGATAGTTTAATCGAACCCACAAATGTAATGCTCCAGATTCTCAACTAGCTCAAAGGAAGGTCAGTTTTATAGCTCCTTTAAACAGCAAAACTTTTTACAGCGGTGATAACATAATTGCACAAGGGTTTTCAAGTGTTTTCTAATCATCCATTAGACTTCTAACACAGTTAGCAAACACAATGTACCATTAGAACACTGGAGTGATGGTTGCTGGAAATGGGCCTCTATACACCTATGTAGATATTGCATTAAAAACCAGACGTTTGCAGCTAGAATAGTCATTTAGCACATTAACAATGTATAGAGTGTATTTCTGAATAATTTAATGTTATCTTCATTCAAAAAAAACTGTGCTTTTCTTTCAAAAATAAGGAAATTTCTAAGTGACCCTAAACTTTTGAACGGTAGTATATATATATATATATATATATATATATATATATAATTTTTTTTCTTTTTTAACTTCGTTATTAAGGGAAATCCTTTTCGATTTCATAAAGATGTTTTCTCTAACTTTGTTTGCATTATGCACTTTACAACAGTGATATATTGTTTCTCTTTCTTCCCTCCCCTTTTTTTTTTACCTTGTCCATTGTATTGTTATTGGGTACTTCATGTATGTATATATTTATGTATATGTCACCAGACCCACTTATTATGGACACAAGTATAGGGTCATATAGGGCATCCATCTTTTGATATTGTATCTTATCCTTGTTTTTATATGTTACATTGATATTCTGCTGGCATTGCATCACGTTTCACATGATCCTATCGTTTTAGTTTTGTTTTGCTGTGTCCGTTTTCGCACTTTTGCATTTTTGTCACTTTGCATCCATCACAGTATGTTTTTACTATGTGTACTTGCCTTATTACTCAGGTTTCAGGTTTTGCATCATTTACATTAGTAGTGTGCGTGTGATTTTTTTATTTTAATAATATTTATTAATTATTACTTTATTGTGATATTGCTTATTAAGTTTGTTGTTTGTTCATCACTTTTATATCGTTGTCATTATGAAATATTTTTCATCATTGCTACATATGTAGTATATCTTTTGCACACAGCACTTTACCACCTCTTTTGCTACAGTAAATGGTTTTATTTGTCACCTGCTCCTCGCCTTTTCCATTTTCTCTTTCCTAGATCTCCCTCCTGGGCAGTGCCTGCACAGCTGAATTTCTGTGCATGCCCCGTTCACTATGGAGGTTTCCCTCCCCTCCCTTCCCCACTCTTGGTGACTTTGTTACCGCCCCTTTTTATTGATGGAAACACTGCTTGACCAATTGATTAGTTCTTCCCCATATGATGAATCCGAAAAGAAGATTAAACGGAAATGCATCATTTGCTATAATGACCACCTTCCGGTCGTTTGATTGACACTCATTCCACCCAATCCCGGGGGTTTTTACATCGATTCCAGCTCTCACTGAGTCTTTTATGAAGTCTCCTATTGGATATGGGGAGTTACCGCCCCAAATTAACTCCCTTCCGGTTTCGTGTTGACCTACTTCCGGTCGCTAGATTTGATTGACACTTAGCTCATCCAATCCATGTGGTTTTTACACCTACCTCTGTTTTCACTGAGCCTTTTAAAAAATGTCTTATTGGATATGGGGAGTGACTGCCCCAAACTAGTTCACTTCTGGTTTTCAGGATTGTACCAACCATGCCTCAGGTAAATCCAATTAAACTAAGATTTGTAGACATATATATACCTTATCCTGTCAAAGAGCCTTCATCCTTTTCCCCCTAAGCCTGGTGGCGAAACGCGTTGGTTGTAATTGGGCTCCTGGCACATCGCTACTCTTTACCCAATTGTATATCTGCATGGTCTGTCAACTTCTCTTTTATTCATTTTTTGGCTACCTTGCCAGTTTGGTTTATCAATTCTGATGGTCTATTTCACAGTTGTTTATTTTTGTTATGTGACTTACCATGGCTGTTTATTTACAATGTACTTCTGTATGGTATAGATGTTATGGCCAGTAGCCCACTCAGTACTTTCTTTACTGTGAGGACTTATATTTTAATCCATTTTTGATACTATTATCTGTATTTTGTATTTTTATCATGTCTCAATGAAAACTATTTTATTTTGAAAATGTTTGTGTCATTTAACCCTGATTTTCAACATATGCGTTTAAACTATGACTTTGGTGTTTGACCAAATTATTCTATTGAGGCACTTTTTTTGGTGTTATACACACACCAAAATTGTTTCTAGGAAGGACAACCGGTGAACCGCCACAAGGTCATGGGCGCACGAGGCTCATTGATGTGGGGTGCGAAGGCTGTATCATCTGGTCCGATTCCACAGAGACGCTACTGCAGCACAAATTACTGAAAAAGTTAATGCTGGCTATGATAGAATGCATCTTACTGCATCTGGGCTGTAGCTGCAGACTGGTCAGAATGCCCATGCTGACCCCTGTCTACCACTGAAAGCGCCCACAATGGGCATGTGAGCATCAGAACTAGACCATGGATCAATAGAAGAAGATGGCCTGGTCTGATAAATCAAATTTTGTGGTCTTGTGTTCATGCCTCGATGGGTCAGAGCTTTTTTTTGCGGCAAAAGCAGGACCTACACACTATTAGGCCTTATTCACACGAGCGTGTGCGTATTCCGACCGCAAAAAAACGCTGCGTTTTGCGCTCATAGCAGTTCCGTGTGCCATCAGTATTTGGTGCGTGCCTGCGTGATTTTCGCGCATATGGCATCGTTATGACACTCTGTTTTTAAGTTTACAAACGTAAAAGCAGGAGGTGCTTTTATGTTTTCATTAATTTATTTTACAACTGTAGCGTGAAACATGCGTGGCACACGGAGAGCTTCCGTGTGCCGTGCGCGATTTTCACGCACCCATTAACTTCAATGGGTGAGTGATGCGCAAAAAACGGCCAAGTATAGGACATGTCGTGAGTTTTACGCAGCGGACATACGCTGCGTGAAAATCACAGACAGTCTGAACGTCCCCATTGCCTAACATAGGTCCGTGCGACGTGCGTGATTTTCAGGCGCGTATCAGGGACGTAAAATACGTTCGTGTAAATAAGGCCTTAGGCAGACGGTTTTAATGTTTTGGCTGATCGGTGTGTAGTTTAATTTGTGCAATTTAGTCAGTGTGTGTATGTAATGTGCAAACCATTTCAAAATTCTGGGCTGGTGGAGGGCCCACACTTTCCATAAAGCCAACTGCTCGTGGTACCCCTATTTTGCCCTTGATCTAATGGTTATGCAATGAAATGCTTGCAATTCCCCATTAGAGTTTGGGTATGTGCGTTTTACGCCTCGCATTACGCCTGAAAAGACGGCTCCAATACGTCGGCAAACATCTGCCCATTGCCTGCTATGGGTCTTACGCGTCGCTGTCAAAATACGGCGTGTAAAATGACGGCTCGTCAAAAGAAGTGCAGGACACTTCTTGGGACATTTTTGGGGCCGTTTTCTTATAGACTCTATTGAAAACAGCTCCAAAAACGGCCGTAAAAAAATGCCGTGAAAAACGCAGCGAAATGCGTGAGTTGCTCAAAAAACGTCTGAAAATCAGGGGCTGTTTTCCCTCGAAAACAGCTCTGTATTTTGAGACGTTTTTGACTCTGCGTGTGAACATACCCTTACTGGAACTGATGTAAAGCAACCCCCTCTGCTGTACATGTGACTGAATGGAGATTTTTTTGAAAAATATATTTGGAAGATTCATTTCTAGGAAAAAAGTAAACTTGACAATTCTTAAAGTGTTGATGAACCGTATTAATCATTCTGAAAACCTCATCGTTATACGTAATCAAACTAATGTCAAAAGCCATAAAATTACATAAAAAATGGATAGTTTCTATTTTATATTATAGACCATTCAGAAGAAAAGAAAAGCAATTATAACATCGACAGGAAGGATGGTTATGATTTCCAAAGACGACCTGAACAGAAGATGAAGTCAGTATGACACATTATGAAAGACCGTAATGAGAAAGATGTATTATTAGTTTTTCCCTAGAATTGCAGGTAAACCAACTGAACTCTCTTGCCTTAATGAGTACAGAAAAATAGTTAAATCACTAATTAAGCTCTGCTTCAGCTATACTTCCCGAATGTTTAACCCCTTAGATGCTGAGGTCAGTAACGACCACACCACCTAGGGAGTTTGCAGATGATGGGGGCTCACTCTGTCAGCCCGTGGTCGCCCCCATTACATGATTGTAGGGTGCCGATGGGTTACTATGGCAGCGATGAGCCTAATAAAGGCCTCCAAGTATATATCTATTAATACACAAGAAAATGACGACCGCACTCTGCAAACACCAATGCTACCTAAAACACTATATATAAATATGCATTACTGCTGTATCTTCTTACAATAGTGAGTTTCTTAGCGTACATTTTGGTCAAATTGTGAGCCCAACTGCCAGAACAAGGCGACCTCACTTATAAGGTGGGTCCCTACACTGCACATACACCATTGTGCTGGGTCTAAGCCTGCAGAATATGCTCCTCCCATTCTGCCCTAGTGCGATTTTAATTAATTTATAGCTGGTTCCTACCTTCCCCAAGTATATTTTGCAGGCTTAGACCCCGAACAGAGGTGTATGTGCAGCATAGGGACCCACCTTATAAGTGCGGTCGCCTTGTCGTGGCAGATGGGCTCACACAATTTGATAAAAATGTGCCCTAAGAACCTCACTATTGTGAGTAGATTCAGCAGTAATGCATATTTATTTATATATAGCGTTTAGGCGGCATTGGTGAGTGCTGTCGCCATTTTCTTGCGTATTGTTTTGCAGTCACGGTGGTACTTGCACCTGTACACGTTTCACTTTTTTGTGTATTGTATATATCTATTAAGATATACATCGCAGAGCCATAGATTGCCTGTCAGTGTATCACTGATTGTATTCCAAAGCATTCAAGTATTTGAAATACGATTACGTGATTGCAGCTACAAGTCCCCTAGTGGGAGCAATTTTTTTAAATATTTAATAAAAAAAATATTTCCCTTTCTTCAATAAGAATAATTTTATTTAGTAAAAATAGTAAACCATAAAAAATATATGTATGGCGTCAAAGCAATCTTATTGACATGTAGAAAATTACAAATGTAAAAACAAAAATCCCCAAAACTAGCCCTCCAACTACAACGTACATGGGGAAATAAAAATGTATGGCTCTTGAAATGATGCAACAAATTTATTTTTTTTCTATAAGACATGCTTTTATCGTGCAGAAGTAGTAAACTATACATATTTGATATTACAACAATCATAACGACCCATAGAATAAAGTTAACACATTATTTATACCACATGGTAAACAGAGTAAAAAAAAGAATCCCAGAGAACAATGACAGAAATGTAGCGGTTTCTTCTCCACCCTGCAAAAATAGAAATAAAGTAAGATGCATATCTGTTGAACTCCTGGGAACCGGAACTGCTACAAACCTATCACGGTCAGCAGACCTGGGGAACAGAAAGCTCCTGAAGCTAACCAAAGCACTACCTCCTCTCAGGCTGCCGCTACGTTATATACCCTAACTAGATACCTGCTTTAGGAGCCTACAGCCATGAAACATCACGCGGCCAAGATGGTGACCGCTCCTTTGCTAATGCCCTCGCAAGCCTTGCAGGGATCCTTTTATCCCCCATCGGTGCAAGCATCTATCCCCTTAGATGATGCCAATTACCTGACTGACCTATTACTAGACTCTGGGCCTCAGGACCCCAAGATAGAGAACTTCCCCATTGCGGCCTACAGCTTCTCAACAGGCACCGTCGCCCACCATCAGGCGTCGAGAGACAGATAAACAGCTGCCTTACAGGATAAGGTTGGTGATCAGTCCCCCTGCTATGACCACCGAATGCCTTTGCAGATTCCCCCTGAGGTGTCCGCTTCTGTGCCCTTCTTTAACAGTTCTCAGAGGCTCTGGTTTTCTCCCTCCTCTAACATGTCTAATGAGGGGGCCCAAGAGACATTAAACATGTCCCATGGTCACACTACCTCAAAACCTTGCCTACCATACAGGATTTTCATGCTCTTATTCCATAGGTTAGAAATGCCTGCCACACTGAAATTGCAGCAGTCAGCAAGAACAAGAAAGCTATTACTGGACGCATTTAGCAGATAGAGGATGACCACGGACAAACCCACTCCCTTATGGTCCAAATATATAAAAAAAAAACTAAAAAAAACGTTTATCCAATCACAAGTCTACAATTCGCTGTCATAGAACATGGCTACCTCTACGTGATCACTTCACTAAAATGAACCATCATTTATCACAGTTGCGATTTCAAGTGATTGAACAGGTACCTAGACGTGGTGGCAACCACATTCATTTATTGAAAGAGAGAGAATCCTTTTGGATTCATACCCTTGAAACACTGGCACCGAAAGGCTTGAATAGGGAATATGACCTGTTGTGCTAACTAATCTATTTTATTTACACTTTTTAATCAGTTTTCATGTCTACCTTCTACCAGGCTCGCTAAGAAAAACAAGAATTACTGTGCGACCAGATACAGGTACCATAAAACCGGTCTTCATCTTTATCACGTTCTATTATTTACTCATTTTCTTCTCATGTACTATTGTTTACCTTCCCCCTTTTTTTCTCTCTCTTTATTCTTTTTCATTCTCTTCTTTGATATACATCATTGATTCTTCACACATATTTCAGCTTGAATAACACATTTATTTCAGCTCTGTTACTTACATGTTAATGTTTTTTTGTTTTGTTTTTTAGTTCCACAGCTCCATTCAGGTAACGTTTGTTTTACTTACCATTTTCATCAACATACTTGCTTCCTATACTTTTTATATCTTTCTTACATCATACTTGCTTTTTATTAATGCTGTTCTGTCCACGCCACCGGTATCTTATGGTATGGTCCTGAGGGGTATTTTGTCAATACCCCTCCATCTGTTAAACATATAAGTTGTTTATTGCTTATCGTCACCTGTTGGTAACATTGTGTAGTTTAACAAATAATTTAATACACCTCTGACTGGCCAATATCTCTGTTAAATCTATTATCTAATTAATGTATCCTTAGTCTTGATTACTTCAGATATCTTGCATGTCATTCTTCAATTTTTTCATATTTCTACGTTATCATAGGTTCATTCATATGTCTTTACATATGCTTTATGTTCTTTATGCATTTTTTCTAGTTTTTGGTTTTTCTGTATTAAATCTGTTTTCTTTTATATATACTTGTATGCAACATACTTATAGTGTGTATCTTTTCTGTTTTGCACATTAGTTTAAGCGATTTTGAAAAAAGGACTAACTACACTAGTTTGTTTAAAATAAGAAACATCACCTCCATTTTAGATTGAATTGACTGTGCACCAGATGTATATATCTCAATTGCAGTGCCGCTCCTGGCTGCAGCCCAGCAAGTCATCTGCGTATGTGATAGGTAATGGAGGTAAGTATTTGGATTAAAAGGTGAGTATTAGAGCCCCCCCGACATGTTTCGCTGTGCTATACAGCGTCCTCAGGGGTAAGCCCCTGAACCCCTGAGGACGCTGTATAGCACAGCGAAACATGTCGGGGGGGCTCTAATACTCACCTTTTAATCCAAATACTTACCTCCATTACCTATCACATACGCAGAGTGTCTGACTCGCTGGGCTGCAGCCAGGAGCGGCACTGCAATTGAGATATATACATCTGGTGCACAGTCAATTCAATCTAAAATGGAGGTGATGTTTCTCATTTTAAACAAACTAGTGTAGTTAGTCCTTTTTGCTCCAAGAAGCATAATAAAATTTACATTTATTTAGTTGATCTGTTCATACATTTATCAATGGTGGTTGGTGCTAGAGGAATTGCTCTGCTGGTAAAAGCTTTTTGTAAATAAATTGTCAATAATTCCTGCCAACTACCGGGGTTTTTTTCTCTTTGTATTTCAGTGAAGAACAAACTGAAAATTAAATAATACAAGAATTAAACGAATCGTATTCATTCATACGTTTGAGTGCTTGGGTTATTTGCTGAATGACCCTTATGGTCCAAGTCTGAAACACCGCAGAAGCGTAGACCCAGGCCTTCATGGAAATGTGAAGACCTCTGTAAGTCCTGGATACTTAAACCTCCTCTCCTGGATTAAGTATGGTCCACCCATCAGCGGCAGAAGAAAAGACAGCGCAGAAAGACATCCCTGCATAAGTCACCTGGTTGAACTTGGGTAAATCGACTTTAGGTTTCAGGGATACATTGCTTTTTGATAATTGATGCCCTTTCTGCTTTGGGCTTACCTGTACCCTTCTGGACTAATATTTCTCCTATTTGCAAAGTTATTTCTCTGCAGTCTCCTACTGGCCGGTCTTTATTGCTAGTATTTTTAATTTTGAGGGTTGTCAGGATATCCTCTTGTCAGGATATACATGTAGTACTGTTTGTGAACTTACATTCACAAACTTTTAAAGAACTAGGCTACAAGCTGAAGGGAAGGACCTCCAAAGTAGTATTCTCAGGAATACTGCCTGTGCCATGCGCATCACAGGAAAGACAGCGGGAGCTCAGGGAGTTAAATGCATGGCTGAAGTCTTGGTGTAGAGGAGAAGGATTTGGGTTCCTAGAGCACTGGGCTGACTTTTCATTGGGGTACAAACTGTATTCTGCAGATGATTTGCACCGAAATGGAAGGGGGTCCGCTGTGCTGGGGGAGAGAATTCTAGCTGGGGTGGCGGAGTATTTAAACTAGGGCTGAGGAGGGAGGTCAATGTAGAAAAAAAAGGGGTTGCCAGGTTAGAGAGGGGTCAGACTATATTGGTGGGGGGAGAAACAGAATGTGGGGAGAGGACTAGACAACAAGATAAGGAGATCCTTTCGTTACAAAACATCAGTGTAAATAAAAAGGCCTGATTAATGTCAAATCACATTTCTGATAATAAAAGTGAAAAACTGACAGGCAAGTTAAAGTGTATGTTCACAAATGCCAGAAGTCTAGCAAGCAAAATGGGGGAGCTGGAGGCCTTGATACTGGAAGAAAATATAGATATAGTTGGTGTTGCTGAAACATGGCTGGACTCTTCACATGACTGGGCTGTAAATCTACAGGGTTTTACACTTTTTCGGAAAGACAGGACAAATAGGAAAGGTGGTGGTGTATGTCTGTATGTGAGAAATGATATGAAGGCGAGTGTGAAAGAGACAATAGTGGGTGAATACTGTGAGGAGGTTGAAACTTTGTGGGTGGAACTAGAAAGGGAGGTAAACACTGAAAAAATTACTTTTGGTGTAATCTATAGACCCCCCAATATAACTGAGGAGATAGATGTTCAGCTATATAAACAGATGGAGCAGGCTGCACAGGCGGGTACTGTAGTGATAATGGGAGATTTTAATTTCCGGGATATTAATTGGTGTCATGGTTCGGCTTCAACTGCAAAGGGGAGACATTTCCTCAACCTGTTGCAGGAAAATTTTATGGGCCAGTTTGTGGAAGACCCGACTAGAGGTGAAGCTCTGTTGGATCTGGTCATTTCTAATAATGCAGATCTTGTTGGGAATGTAAATTTTCGTGAAAACCTCGGTAACAGTGATCATAATATAGTTACATTTTACCTATACTGTAAAAAACAAACGCAGGCTGGGAGGGCAAAAACATTTAATTTTAAGAAAGCCAATTTCCCCAGGATGAGGGCTGCAATTCAGGATATGGACTGGGAAGAACTAATGTCAAATAATGGGACAAATGATAAATGGGAGATTTTCAAATCTACTTTGAGTTATTATAGTGCAAAATGTATTCCTGTAGGTAACAAGTATAAACGACTCAAATTAAACCCCACATGGCTTACACCTTCTGTGAAAGGGGCAATACATGACAAAAAAAGGGCATTTAAAAAATACAAATCTGAGGGTACAGCTGTAGCCTTTGTAAAATATAAAGAGCTTAATAAAATCTGTAAAAATGTAATAAAATTAGCAAAAATACAAAATGAAAGGCAGGTGGCCAAGGATAGTAAAACAAATCCCCAAAAATTCTTCAAGTATATAAATGCAAAAAAGCCCAGGTCTGAACATGTAGGACCCCTAGATAATGGTAATGGGGAGTTGGTCACAGGGGATCAAGAGAAGGCAGAGTTACTAAATGGGTTCTTTAGCTCTGTATATACAACTGAAGAAAGAGCAGCTGATGTAGCCGCTGCCAGTGCTGTTAATATATCAGTTGATATACTGAATTGGATGAATGTAGAGATGGTCCAAGCGAAATTAAATAAAATAAATGTGCACAAGGCCCCGGGACCAGATGGGTTACACCCTAGAATTCTTAAAGAGCTTAGTTCAGTTATTTCTGTCCCTCTTTTCATAATATTCAGAGAATCTCTAGTGACTGGTATAGTGCCAAGGGACTGGCGCAGCGCAAATGTGGTGCCTATTTTCAAAAAGGGCTCTAGGTCTTCCCCAGGTAATTATAGACCAGTAAGCTTAACATCCATCGTGGGGAAAATGTTTGAGGGGCTATTGAGGGACTATATACAGGATTATGTGACAATAAATAGCATTATAAGTGACAGCCAGCACGGTTTTACTAAGGACAGAAGTTGTCAAACTAACCTAATCTGTTTTTATGAAGAGGTGAGCAGAAGTCTAGACAGAGGGGCCGCTGTGGATTTAGTGTTTTTGGACTTTGCAAAGGCATTTGACACTGTCCCCCATAGACGCCTAATGGGTAAATTAAGGACTATAGGTTTAGAAAATATAGTTTGTAATTGGATTGAGAATTGGCTCAAGGACCGTATCCAGAGAGTTGTGGTCAATGATTCCTTCTCTGAATGGTCACCGGTTATAAGTGGTGTACCCCAGGGTTCAGTGCTGGGACCACTATTATTCAACTTATTTATTAATGATATAGAGGATGGGATTAATAGCACTATTTCTATTTTTGCAGATGACACCAAGCTATGTAATATAGTTCAGACTATGGAAGATGTTCATGAATTACAGGCAGATTTAAACAAATTAAGTGTTTGGGCGTCCACTTGGCAGTTGAAGTTTAATGTAGATAAATGTAAAGTTATGCATCTGGGTACCAACAACCTGCATGCATCATCTGTCCTAGGGGGAGCTACACTGGCGGATTCACTTGTTGAGAAGGATCTGGGTGTACTTGTAAATCATAAACTCAATAACAGCATGCAGTGTCAATCAGCTGCTTCAAAGGCCAGCAGGATATTGTCGTGTATTAAAAGAGGCATGGACTCGCGGGACAGGGATGTAATATTACCACTTTACAAAGCATTAGTGAGGCCTCATCTAGAATATGCAGTTCAGTTCTGGGCTCCAGTTCATAGAAAGGATGCCCTGGTGTTGGAAAAAATACAAAGAAGAGCAACGAAGCTAATTAGGGGCATGGAGAATTTAAGCTATGAGGAAAGATTGAAAGAATTAAACCTATTTAGCCTTGAAAAAAGACGACTAAGGGGGGACATGATTAACTTATATAAATATATTAATGGCACATACAAAAAATATGGTGAAATCCTGTTCCTTGTAAAACCCCCTCAAAAAACAAGGGGGCACTCCCTCCGTCTGGAGAAAAAAAGGTTCAAGCTGCAGAGGCGACAAGGCTTCTTTACAGTGAGAACTGTGAATCTATGGAATAGCCTACCGCAGGAGCTGGTCACAGCAGGGACAGTAGATGGCTTTAAAAAAGGGTTAGATAATTTCCTAGAACAAAAAAATATTAGCTCCTATGTGTAGAAATTTTTCCTTCCCTTTTCCCTTCCCTTGGTTGAACTTGATGGACATGTGTCTTTTTTCAGCCGTACTAACTATGTAACTATGTAACTATGTAACATCCTTTACTGTTTTTCTGCCTTTACTTATATAATCCTCAGACTTAACTAACTATTGGCTGTATTTTTATTGGTTTTACTATGTATGTATGATTGTTTTTTCTTGGGTGTTTTTCTACTCTCCCTGCATCTTCTGACCTCTTTCGGGACTCCTGTTGCTCTGGCCTTGATAGAGAATCTGTCTGGCCCCCTTTTTTCCTATTGGGTACTGCTCCCTGCATGCACTTTCTCACCATTCACCATGGTAAGATTAATATCACTCAATGTCAAGGTATTGAGTTCTACATTTAAACGTAGACTGGCACTGAGCGAGCTTCGCCTCCTCAAAGCCGTTATCGCACTCTTACACAAATACACACTTTACCTCTGAAGGAAACTTTAATTTTGCTTAGAGGTGGTTTGAACGTTCTTGCAGACTAGACTAGAACAAAGCGGGTGTTGCCATTCTGTTAGCTAACTCATGCCCCTGCAAGTAACTCATGTGGAGTGGGACCCAAAGGAAATATACATGATCATTTAGGGTTAGATCCATGGTCAACTAATTACGCTTTGTAATCTTTACGCTCCTAACAAAAATCTACTATCCTTCCTGTGTGAAGGTTTTTTAGTAAACTGGATTTCTTTTACAACACACCGCAGTATTGATAGGCGGAGACTATAATTTAGCATTCCTCGGAAGTGGCGAATAGGCTGTTCATTCCTTCCGCACCCTCTCGCTCACAGAGGGTGTTTATTTAGACCAAATATCTGCTCCCAATCCGTATTTGATCTTTGAAGAATACATAATTTGACTAGTAGATAATTTACCTTCTATACCTATCTTCACCATACGCACACTAGAGTAGATTACTTCTTTGGTAATATAATGACTCCTCCTTTATAGTCTCAATATCTTGGTCAGACCATGCCTCTCTCACAGTTGACCTGTTATTTTCTTCTACAAAACCTAAAGTCTGTCACTGGCTATAGGATACATTGGTGAAACAGCCCATTCATAGAAAAACTCTACATAGCCATTTGTCCGCCTATTTATCTCGAAATAAAGATCCTGTCCCGTCTATCTCTACATTTTGGGAAGCACAAAAACTTGTCTTCCATGGCCATTGCATCTCATTGGCCAGATATCTCAAAAAGGATAGAGCAGCTAAATCTTTAGAACTACAATGTAAACTCCTGTTCCTTGAAATATTAATATTTGCCAACTCCTCTATAGCCACCTTGCATAAATTGGTGGATGCTAGGTCCAAACTTAAAGAGCTATCCTTGGTTGATGTGGAAAAGCTTCTACAGTTTTCTAGACAGCGTTACTATGAACAAGGGAATATAGCCCACTCTATGCTTGCTAAGCACTCCGAGATTTTCAGACAGCAACATGCTCCTCTTCCTTCCGAGACTCTAATGGTCATATCTCCTACAACCTGTCTGACATAGCCGGGATTATTACTCATCCTTGAATTCAGAGACCGTTGATCATCTCAAAAGCGATGTATCACTGGAGCAATTGCTTGAGACTGTTAAGAACCTTCCAAATGGTAAAGCCCCAGGTTCTGATGGGCTTCCTTTAACTCCTTTTTACAAGTGTAACCCATTCCATCCTTTATGCTACATTCTTTTATTACCGTGATGCTGAAGCATGGAAAAGAACATTCAGACTTATCTAGCTATAGGCCATTACACTCCCTAATCCTTACCTCAAAATCTTCACCCTGTTACTGGCCTGCAGATTAAGTGTATGGTTGTCACATCTGGTTTATAAGGGTCAGGTGGGATTTATACCCTTCCGCCAGGCTGAGGACAACACCAAATACATTATTGATCTAAGAGACCTTACCGTTAAACATGGGGTACCAATGCTCCTTCTTAGCCTTGAATCCGAAAAAGAGATTTGATCGCCTAAGTTGGCCCTTTATGTTTGCCAACCTTGAGCACATGGACTTTTGCGGACAGATTGTTCAGGCCATGAAAAGCCTTTACTCCTTCCCCATCTCTGTTGTCAAGCATACAAATGCCGACTCCGCATCGTTCTCTATTCGTAATCTTCGCTCTTTGCAGATCTTTTAGCAGCAGTGATCCATTTGTCTCTTGATATTCACGGTATGAGGGTTTGGGATAGGGACTGTAAGGGTATGTTCACACGCAGAGTCAAAAACGTCTCAAAATACGGAGCTGTTTTCAAGAGAAAACAGCTCCTGATTTTCAGATGTTTTTTGTGCCACTCGTAATTTTCGCAGCGTTTTTTACGGCCGTTTTTGGAGCCTTTTTCAATAGAGTCTATGGAAAACGGCTCCAAAAACGTCCCAAGAAGTTTTCGGTGTAAAAAAACGCGGCGAAAAACGCTCCGTCGGAACAGAACGCCGTTTTCCCATTGAAATCAATTGGCAGATGTTTGGAGGCGTTCTGCTTCCGATTTTTCATGCGTCTTTCGGGCGTTTAGGCCCGAAAAACAGCCGAAAATGGGCCGTGTGAACATACGCTTAGATAGCTCTTTACGTATATGACATAATTCTTACAATCATCCAACCTGTGCTCTCCCGCCCCAAACTTCATAGCCTCATTTTAAGAATTTAGTCGATAGGATACAAATTTAACACATCTAATCACTGTCCATTAACTTGCCCGCTGCTCTTTTAGCCAGTCCCCAACACAATTATTACTTTAACTGAAAAAAAAAGCTTATTTAATATTTCGGGGTCCATCTTACTCTACCTACTCTCTTAATAACTCTATACTTTACCGGCACAACTTCCCTCCATTAATCCAGGAACTTTGTTTAATTAACAAAATGGAAATCTCTCCACCTTTCACTTTTAGGGCAGATAAATGCATTACAAATTAAGTTTCTTTCTGTCTCTCTACCTATTAGAAACTCTTCGTGTCAAGGTTTTCTGTCCAATTCTTGGCCAGCTACACACTTTGTTCCTAGCTGCAGTGATAACCATTCAGTTATGACTGTGGCTGTGTCACGGGGAGGTCTGGCTCTTCCTGAGATAGCTAAATATTATCTACTCATCTTAGGCATATTACCTGTAGTTCCAATATCTATGCATATAATAAATTGACAGAAATAGAGAAGCTTTGGTTGGCACCTAATCATCCCAATTTTCTCCTCTGAGGTAACCCGACCAACCGCTCCAGCACTCTTTTAGGGTATGTTCACACGAGGGCGTCCGTAACGGCTGAAATTACGGGGATGTTTCAGCCTGAAAACATCCCCGTAATATCAGCCGTAACGGCATGTGCAGGCGCTTGAACGCCGCGTCCATTACGGGCGTAATTGGCGCTGCTATTCATTGGAGTCAATGAATAACGGCTCCAATTACGGCCAAAGAAGTGACAGGTCACTTCTTTGACGCGGGCGTCTATTTACGCGCCGTCTTTTGACAGCGGCACGTAAATTACGCCTCGTGTGAACAGACACGTCTGCCCATTGCTTTCAATGGGCAGATGTTTCTCAGCGCTATTGAGGCGCTATTTTCGGACGTAATTCGGGGCAAAAACGCCCGAATTACGTCCGTAAATAGGCCGTGTGAACATACCCTTATTGTCCGTAGAATACTCTCACAAACTCTCAACTGTGAAACCCATTTTTACCTATCCCAAAAAGTCTCAGCCCTATCCACGTTGCTTTATACCCCTGACCTACCGGATAGCATAATGTCTAGACCAGGGGTCTCAAGCATGCGGCCCGCGGGCCGCATGCGGCCCCTGGGGCTGTCATCTGCGGCCCGCGGGACACAGAGCCGCTAGTATCGGCTCTGCTCCGAGACTCTGGAATTCCCTGACATCGCTGTCCACATATGAAGAGCGATGTCTGGGGCTTCCCCAGAGCCGGAGTCCCGAGCAGAGCGCTGGTGTCGGCTCTGCTCCAGGGCTCTGTGGAATTCCCTGACATCGCTGCCCATATATGGACAGTGTGTCTGGGTCTTCCCCAGAGCGGAGTCCCGGGCAGAGCGCTATTATCGGCTCTGCTCCGGGACTCTGTGGAATTCCCTGACATCGCTGTCCATATATGGACAGTCTGTCAGGGTCTTGCCCAGAGCGGAGCAGAGCGCTGGTGTCGGCTCTGCTCCTGGACTCTGTGGAATTCCCTGACATCGCTGTCCACATATGAACAGCGATGTCTGGGGCTTCCCCAGAGCCGGAGTCACGAGCAGAGCGCTGGTGTCGGCTCTGCTCCGGGACTCTGTGGAATTCCCTGACATCGCTGCCCATATATGGACAGTGTGTCAGGGTCTTGCCCAGATCGGAGCAGAGCGCTGGTGTCGGCTCTGCTCCTGGACTCTGTGGAATTCCCTGACATCGCTGTCCACATATGAACAGCGATGTCTGGGTCTTCCCCAGAGCCGGAGTCCCGAGCAGAGCGCTGGTGTCGGCTCTGCTCCAGGGCTCTGTGGAATTCCCTGACATCGCTGCCCATATATGGACAGTGTGTCTGGGTCTTCCCCAGAGCGGAGTCCCGGGCAGAGCGCTATTATCGGCTCTGCTCCGGGACTCTGGGGAAGCCTCTGACATCGCTGTCCATACATCGACAATGATGTCAGGGGCTTCCCCAGAGCAGGAGTCCCAGTGATGTCAGGAGCACAGCTGGAGTCCCAGGAAGAGCCTACTAGCGCTCTGCCTGGGACTCCAGCTCTGGGCAAGCCCCTGACATCACTGGGGCAGCCTCTACAGAGGGCACTGTGGCAGCCTCTACAGAGGGCACTGGGGCAGCCTCTACAGAGGGCACTGGGGCAGCCTCTACAGAGGGCACTTTGGCAGCATCTACAGAGGCCACTGTGGCAGCCTCTACAGAGGGCACTGTGGCAGCCTCTACAGAGGGCATTGTGGCGTTATCTACAAGTGGGTGTGTGACAGTATCTGAAGAGGACACTGGCATTATCTAGGGGTGTGTTGCATTATCTACAGAGGGCATTGTGGCCTTATCTACAGAGGGCACTGTGGCCTTATCTACAGAGGGCACTGTGGCCTTATCTACAGAGGGCACTGTGGCCTTATCTAGGGGTGTGTTGCATTATCCACAGTGGGCACTGCGGCAGCATCCACAGAGGGCACTGCGGCAGCATCCACAGAGGGCACTGCGGCACTATCTAAAAAGGTGCTGCCCAATCTTGACGTGTGCTAACTGAGCCGCCGGACTGCATTTAGCAACACTTATACTGGAAAGCTGGATTGTTGAAATAAGCACGTGGAGAAATATCTCAAATTTTAAACCTAGTGCTATTATTATAGTAATATAGTGTTATAGTAGTTCAAATAACTAATTGATTAACAATAATTTTGTATTGTATCAAATTTGAAAGTAATGCGGCCCGTCAACTTCCCATTTTTTCTATATGCGGCCCACTTACCCGGCCGAGTTTGAGACCCCTGGTCTAGACCATGGTTTTAGGCTGGAGTTTTCCGCTACATAGATATTATGGATCCCTTGACACAGGAAATACCTACTTTTTACTCATTGAAAAATAATGATCTGATTCGACCACCATCCCCCTTTTGAATATTTGTCTTAGGGGTCCTTTTTCTAAGAGTTTCAATTTAGAAATCTATAGATTATTATGCTTTCCGTCCTCAAGTTCCACGGTCAAACACAGATATATGTTAAAATCGGAGCAGTGCCTGGGCAGAGAGCTTGCCCTAGCTCTTTTGGCAAATTATTTGGAGCTAAGCTTCCAAATCTTCTATGTGTACCCTGCATTGGTGCCATACCCGAGAAATTTTACGTAAATTAACCCGTCCATTACAGACAAATGCTGGCAGTGTCAAACACCTTAGTTCACGTCTTTTGCTCCTGCTCCTTAATTAAACTATACTGGGCCATGGTGAAATCATTAATTAGGCACATCTTAGGCTGTCTTGTCTCATTGGATCACCTTTGTTTTACTTTCAGTAACGTTCCCCTGAAAAAGGTCTGTAGACTTGGTACCAGGCTGCTTCTCCATTTTGTTGCTGCTGCAAAGTGCCTTTTAGCTTTACATTGGAGATAGACCCCTCCACCTTCCCGAAAAGACCTATATATACATATATCAATGTTCACAATATGAAATGTGTATATATAATATGCTTGATTTGTTTTTATCTATCTTGGACTCTGTTGGATGATTTCTGGTCAAAACAGATATAACCTTTTATATATGCTGTATTATTGTGGCATCAGACCGGAGTAACCTACCCATTTTTTTTATCCCTAAATGTTTGTCCTTCTTTCTCCTGCCCCCTTTCTCCATCTTCTATTCTTTTTTGTATTTCAGAATTATATTTACTGTATATAATTTCACAGTGTGGGACAACGTCTTGTTTTCCTGCTTGACTATAATTTGCTTGAGAGATGGGACACAGCCTATAGATATGTTCTACTGGCCGGGGAAGGTTATCTGTACTTCATTTATACGGATTTATATTGTGTACAACTGATTCTACATGGAGTCTTAGGGCTAGTTCACAGAGTTTTTTTGGCACTGATTTTGACACGGCAACTGCGCCAAAAAACGTCCAAAATCGCCTTCCATTGATTTCAATGGGAGATGGAGGCGGTTATTTCCCATGAGCGAAAAAAACGCTTGTGGGAAAAAAGGCGGCATGCTCTTTTTCCTGTGGTTCCCCTCTGACCTCCCTTAAAAATCAATGGGAAGCAGAGAGAGTTTTTCGCTGCGTTTTTTGCCGCGCGGCGCTCAATGGCCAAAAAACGCGGCAAAGAAAGTGCAGGCAGGGCAAAATCTGCCTATTTTTCTGCCTGCAAAAAACTCTGTGGGAACATACCCTTATGTTCAGTGGCGGATCATCATATGGGCGGTTCGAACCGCACATTTTACAAAATCACATATCAGCTATCGCTAATGGGGAGATGGGGGGGGGGTCTGGCAGGGAATAGGGCCGCTGCTAATGGGGAGGGCAGGGACACACCATCCGCCCTGCTGCCTCTCTGAGGGGGCAGCGGCGACACAACTGAAACCAGCCGCCGCCACCCTCTCCCGCACTAATTGTACCTGCGTCTATAGAACGCAGGTACAATTACATGCATAAGCGCTGAATGGCCGGGTACGTTCCGTGCCTGACCATTTAGCGCCTTACGACGACACTGATTGGCAGGGCAGAATGAGTTGTCCCGCCAATCAGCGCCTTTACACTTGTTGAAAAGCACTGATTGGTGGGGGAAGTCATTCTACCTTGCCAATCAACGACCGTAGTGGCGCGGACCTCCACCGATCAAAATTTCTGACATTTCACTATGACATGTCAGAAGTTTTTTTAGAAGTTTAGTTACACTTTAAAGGGGTTTTCTGACATATACTTTAGATCCTGTCCGATAGATGCGAGACCCACCTCTGGGGCCAGCACCTATCTCTAGAATGGGGCCCCCCAAACCCCGTTCTACCTCTTTCTGCTCTCGCTGCCTCCCGGCCACTTTCTGACTTCATGGTCGGGAGTTACGAAAACAGAGTAGCATGCTGAGCTACACTGTTTCCGTAAGTCCCACAGAACTGAATAGTAGTTACGGAAACAGCGTAGCTCACATGCTACGCTGCTTCCGTAACTGCTATTCACTACTATGAGAGTTACGGAAAGTCCATGGTCAGGAAGTGGCCGAGAGGCAGCGATAGCAGAAAGAGGTAGAACAGGGTTTAGGGGGCCCGGTTCTAGAGATAGATGCGAGTCCCACCTCTGGGAACTGCACCTATCTGACAGGATCCACAGGATATGTCATAAATTTCCCTCACGGAAAACCCCTTTAAAGTGTAACTAAACTTCTAAAAAACTTCTGACATGTCATAGTGAAATGTCAGAAGTTTTGATCGGTGGGGGTCCAAGCACTGAGACCCGCATGGATCGCTAAAACAAAGTGGCAGAAGCGCTCAGGTGACAACTGTGCCGCTTCGTTTCTGATCTGCTTTTCTCGGAAAGCCGAGCAAGCGGTGTACGGATGTACACTACTCAGAGGTATGCTGATCAGAAACGAATCGGCACAGCATTCAATCGTGCGCTTCTGCCGCTTCACTTTAGCGATCGGTGGGGGTCCCAGTGCTCGAGCCCCCCACCGATTAAAAGTTCTGACATATCACTATGACATGTTAAAAGTTTAGTTACATTTTAAAGAGAGGTGTTATTTTTTTTTATTATTAGCATTTATTACTTGTTCTTTAATAAAACATTGTATCAGTGTCTGGTGCAACTTTCTAAATACTTTTTTTATTAAAAATTATTTTTTTGAGATACAGCTGCTTTATATCCTGAATACAGAGCAGCTGCATATAGTGCTAAAACCCTCTATCCGTCAGGTCAGTGGCACTGACGGGTACAGTGTCAGCGGGTTGGGGGGGGGTTGAATTGCGTGTGAGGGGGAAGGAGGGGGCCCAAGTTGTGTCAACAGCCCAGGGCTCATGGTACACTTAATCCGCCACTGCTTAGGTTATCTGGATGGTGCCCATTCTCTCTCCTCCTCCTGTGTACTACCTGGCAATTTCCAATGTGTGTAATTCGGTTTCCTTTTATTGAAAACGTAATAAAAACAAACAATTTAAAATAAATAAATACATTTTTTTCTGCAAAGAAACCCAAGCCTTTATATGGCTAAGTCGACAGGAACATAAAAAAGTTATGGCTCTTGCGGTGATGAAGAAAACATAAAAAAATAGCTGCGTGCTAAAGGCCCATAATAGGTCACGTCCTTAAGGGGTTTAAACAATTGATTAAACATATGATTTATTTCAGTTTAGTTAAAAAGTGTAAATACATCAAGATGACTGTGTTTTTAAACAGTCTGAAAGATTCAAGAAAGTTATGTAAGGACTTTCAGAACCTGCTGAATGCCATCATTAGGAGTCAATGAGAGAACCTGGGTCTGTATTTATGGGCCTACCTTTGCATCCAGTGGCTTTTTGCTTCTGATACAATGGGAAAATACAATTCGCTAGAGACCCCAGAAGAAACACATAAAAATAATCTATTAACCCATTGTCACCCTGGACTATAAGAAGGGCTCTGCCCCTTTACTCATTGCCTGAGCGTTATTGTGTTTACCTGTGTTAGTCATGCAAATGGTACCTTAGCCCTTATTCACACGACAGTAAAAAACGGCCATGTGATGGCCGTCCTTTTAACGGCCTTCACATGGCCGTTTTCAGAGCAATGATATTCTATGGGTGCATTCACACGGCCGTTTTTTTAACGGCCCGTGAATAATGGGCGTCAAAAATAGGACATGTCCTATTTTTGGACCGTTTTAACGGCCTGCCGGCCCCCATAGAAGTCAATGGATCCGTTTTTAACGGCTATCAATACATGTAACAACCGTTAAAAATGGATCTGTTACATGGGGATTGGCAAGGGAACTACTAGTTCCCTTGCTGGCTATCGTTGGCATACTCACTGTTGCAGCGCTTCTTCAGGTGGGGTCACTCGTCTTAACAGGTTTGGAGGTGCCTCGATAACGTCATCGCCCCGTCGCGCTGCCTTGCCAGATCCCGTGCAGATGAGTGACCACTCCTGAAGAAGACAAGAGACGGCGCTGCACCCGTGAGTATGTGGCATCATGTACAGGGAGGCTGGTGTGGCATCTACAGGGAGGCTGGTGTGGCATCTACAGGGAGGCTGGTGTGGCATCTACAGGGAGGCTGGTGTGGCACGATCTACAGGGAGGCTGGTGTGACACGATCTACAGGGAGGCTGGTGTGGCACGATCTACATGGAGGCTAGTGTGGCACGATCTACAGGGAGGCTGGTGTGGCACGATCTACAGGGAGGCTGGTGTGGCACGATCTACAGGGAGGCTGGTGTGGCACGATCTACAGGGAGGCTGGTGTGGCACGATATACAGGGAGGCTGGTGTGGCACGATCTACAGGGAGGCTGGTGTGGCACGATCTACAGAGAGGCTGGTGTGGCACGATTTACAGGGAGGCTGGTGTGACACGATCTACAGGGAGGCTGGTGTGGCATCTACAGGGAGGCTGGTGTGGCATCTACAGGGAGGCTGGTGTGGCATCTACAGGTTGGCTGGTGTGGCATCTACAGGGAGGCTGGTGTGGCACGATCTACAGGGAGGCGGGTGTGGCACGATCTACAGGAAGGTGGGTGTGGCACGATCTACAGGGAGGCGGGTGTGGCACGATCTACAGGGAGGCTGGTGTGGCATCTACAGGGAGGCTGGTGTGGCATCTACAGGGAGGCTGGTGTTGCATCTACAGGGAGGCTGGTGTGGCATCTACAGGGAGGCTGGTGTGACATCTACAGGGAGGCTGGTGTGGCATCATCTACAGGAAGGCTGGTGTGGCATCATCTACAGAGAGGCTGGTGTGGAATCATATACAGGGAGGCTGGTGTTGAATCATATACAGGGAGGCTGTAGATAAGGCCACAGTGCCCTCTGTAGATAAGGCCACAGTGCCCTCTGTAGATAATGCAACACACCCCTAGATAATGCCAGTGTCCTCTTCAGATACTGTCACACACCCACTTGTAGATAACGCCACAGTGCCCTCTGTAGAGGCTGCCCCAGTGCCCTCTGTAGAGGCTGCCCCAGTGCCCTCTGTAGAGGCTGCCCCAGTGCCCTCTGTAGAGGCTGCCCCAGTGCCCTCTGTAGAGGCTGCCCCAGTGTCCTCTGTAGAGGCTGCCCCAGTGTCCTCTGTAGAGGCTGCCCCAGTGATGTCAGGGGCTTGCCCAGAACTGGAGTCCCAGGCAGAGCGCTAGTAGGCTCTTCCTAGGACTCCAGCTGTGCTCCTGACATCACTGGGACTCATGCTCTGGGGAAGCCCCTGACATCATTGTCGATGTATGGACAGCGATGTCAGAGGCTTCCCCAGAGTCCCGGAGCAGAGCCGATAATAGCGCTCTGCCCGGGACTCTGCTCTGGGCAAGACCCTGACACACTGTCCATATATGGGCAGCGATGTCAGGGAATTCCACAGAGTCCCGGAGCAGAGCCGACACCAGCGCTCTGCTCGGGACTCCAGCTCTGGGGAAGCCCCAGACATCGCTGTTCATATGTGGACAGCGATGTCAGGGAATTCCACAGAGTCCCGGAGCAGAGCCGACACCAGCGCTCTGCTCGGGACTCCGGCTCTGGGGAAGCCCCAGACATCGCTGTTCATATGTGGACAGCGATGTCAGGGAATTCCACAGAGTCCAGGAGCAGAGCCAACACCAGCGCTTGGCTCCGCTCTGGGCAAGACCCTGACACACTGTCCATATATGGGCAGCGATGTCAGGGAATTCCACAGAGTCCCGGAGCAGAGCCGACACCAGCGCTCTGCTCGGGACTCCGGCTCTGGGGAAGCCCCAGACATCGCTGTCCACATATGAACAGCGATGTCAGGGAATTCCAGAGTCTCAGAGCAGAGCCGATACTAGCGGCTCTGTGTCCCGCGGGCCGCAGATGACAGCCCCAGGGGCCGCATGCGGCCCGCGTGCTTGAGACCCCTGCTCTAAACTATGTATATGGGCTTGTATTATTGGCAGTTACTATAGAGAGTCAAATATAGAACCCATACTACTGATTCCATTGAATTTACAACTACCGATCATAAAGTGCTAAGTGCAAAAGGTTTTCAGGGGAAATCTAAAGTGGAGAATAGAGTACTGACCCATGTGGCTGGAACTCAAGAATGGCGACCTGCCCCAAACGCGTTTCGGCTTCCGCCTTCGTCTGGGGGTCATCCCTGACTTCACCCCCAAACGAAGGCGGAAGCCGAAACGCGTTGGGGCATGTCAATGGGGCATGTCGCTTCTTTTTCCCGCAAACTGGTTTAACGCTCACAGGAAAAACACACCTCCGCCTCCCATTTAAATCAATAGGAGGCGTTTTCGGACCTTTTTTGGCGCGTTTTTCGATGCGGTTTCCGAGTCAAAACGTGTAAAAAAACTTCAGAACATGCCTTACGTTTTTTCTCGCGAGCGGTAAAACCGGCTCGTGGAAAAAGAAGCGAGATGCCCTATCTTCGAGCGTTTACTCCTCTGACCTCCCATTGACATGGGAGGCAGAGAAAGCGTATTTCGCGGCGTTTTTGCCCGCAGCGCTCTATGGCCGTGGGCAAAAAAACAATGTGAAAAATGTGGCAAACGGCGTGCAGGCAGATCAAAATCTGCCTCAAAATTCCAGACGGAATTTTTAGGCAAAATTTTCTGCCTGCAAAAAACTCTGTGTGAACAGGGCCTTACAGTGAAGCAAACCCCAAACACTACTCCAAGCAATGGCAAAACGTTTGTTTTTTTTACATAATTTACTATAAATGTAAGTGTCACTCACTATTATTTACTATATATATATATACATACATACATACATATACATATAGAGATAAGCAGCACTCTGCGACAGATTCCAACACGGTAATGGGTGCAAGCAGGTAATCCAGATCCGTGGATTATAAGACATAATCGAAAGAAATCCCACAGCACTCCGATGGTTCCAAAAAGTATGTGATTTATTCAGTCAACAGTTGCAACGTTTCCGTCCTGCTATAGGACCTTTTTCAAGCATGCTTTTCTCAGCCGTTTTGCATCCGTTTCAATTTCATTTGTAAACTTTCTGCCACACACTGCCTTCTGTAGATAATGCCACACACTACCTTCTATAGATACGGCCACAGCCCCCTGTAGGTAATGCCACACAGCCCCCCCCCCCTCTAGGTAATGCCACACAGCCCCCTGTAAGCAATGCCACACAGCCCCCTGTAGGCAATGCAACACAGCCCCCCTGTAGGCAATGCAACACAGCCCCCCTGTAGGCAATGCCACACGGCCCCGTCTGTAGGTAATGCCACACAGCCCCCCCCCTGTAGGTAATGCACCACAGCCCCCTTATACATAGTCACCCCCCTTCCTGCAGGGGACAGCTCCAGGAGAAGTCCCTCACTTCACTGTCCATATATGGACAGTGAAGTGAGGGAATTCTCCTGGATCGGTATCCCCGGCCACAGCGGTGGGGATTCCACTTCAGAAGTCCCTGACGTCACTGTGTCCATATGTAGACAGTGAAGGCAGGGACTTCTCCTGGAGAGGAATCTCCGGCCGCTGTGTCCGGGGTTTCAGTTTCAGAAGTAGGGGACAGCTCCAGGAAAAGTCAGGAACTTCTCTTGGAGCGTAATCCCCGGCCACAGCTTCGGCTAGGGATTCCGCTCCTCCTCCTTCTCACACGCACAAGAGTGAAGAAGGAGGAGGCGTGCACGACGAGACAGGAGGAGGAGGGCGGCGTGTACAATGATTGATGATGCTCGGTGTCTTTGCTCAGCCAGCACTTCCTGCTGTGTAAAGACACGGTGCATCATCAACTACATCTACAGGTGGCGGGACCAGAGGAGGCGGAGCTCTGAAGAGCTCATGAAATATCTGCCTGGCCCACTGCCTGTAAATGTAGTTGATGACGTGCCGTGACTTTCGCAGCCAGAAGTGCTGGCTGAGCAAAGACCAGGTACGTCACAGGAAATAAAAAATTTACCCTGGGTGCGGTCACGTGACGGCAGATCGGAACACGGTAACGCTGGCACAGGTATGCAGACACTATATTAGAAATGTTATTAAATATGACTAAGTTAAATTTGAAATAAAATGTATTCCCGGACAACCCCTGTAATGTACAGTAGTTCAGGAAAGTCTACAAACTGGTGATGTCCCCAATTGCATTGTAGTCAATTTGCTATTTACTGTGATGTATGTAATTTACTGAAATGTCATGGCAATTGGGATTTCACAAATTTAATATTGTTAGTGGTATTATCTGATGCCACAGATAGAGATGTTGATCCAGCAGAGATACTCAAATGTTACCAACTAAATAGAACTCAACACAGATCATATATATGTATATCGAAGATCACATCAATTGTATTGTGTCCAACCTAATACCACATTATAAGCCCTATTCGTTTGACATTTTTTCTCCTTGCTCCTACAATACTTTCTCACCCATGTGCTAATGCCCAAAAAGTTGAATGCACTTTTTACAGCGAATGAAACACGGTCACCAACCATTATGAGTGTGACCTACCATACAAACTGGTGTATGGCCCAATAATTCAGCCATTTTTTGTGAACATTTGTACGCTGCCAAATTCCTCATTTTAATTAATACAATGAATTACTATTTATTGTTCAATATTTACTAATCGGTGTATAGGCCTCTCTTCCTGGTGGTTAAACAGGCATACACTAAAAGGTAACTACAAAGAATAGGATTTTCCACATAGAAAATTGTTTTAACTGTTGCAAATATATTTCTTGTGGCATTTCATCACTAACAAAAGGTCAGATCTAAAAATAAACACTGCACACCATTTTAGGCATTGTTACACTAGTAAAATAACAAAAAACAATTATATAAAATGTAATATTGTATAAGATGTAATATTTTTGTAGTGTGCAGACTCTTGAGGTGAAGACAGAATAAGAACATTACTTTGGCGTTTTATAGATTAACGTTTGAAAAGATGAGTTATTACTATTTATTGGTAAATTCTGCCATCTAGTGGTTTTATTATATTAGCACACGTTAGACCAGGGATCCGCAACCTTCGGCACTATAGCTGTTAAACTACGAATCCCAGCTTGCCTTGAGAACCACAGGCTGTCAGGGCATGCTGGGAATTATAGTTTCACAACAGCTGGAATGCCAAACGTTGTTGACACCTGCTTTACCAATGACGCTTCTTTGGAACTCTGGTTAGGGGTTCTTTAGAAGACAGAAAAGCCCTCACTTACACAGTATGGTGGGGAAGTTGTAAGGGTTCTCCAGAAAGGGACTTTTTTTTTTTAGGAGTTCCTACAGTGACTCATTTTTGCTTTTTCCTCCCCGCCTTCCGAAAGCTTTTTTTTTTTTTTTTTTCAGTTGATATAGCCATATGAGGGCTTGTTTTTTGCGGGACGAGATGTAGTTTTTTTTTATGGCACCATTTAATGTATTAGAAAACTGGAAAAAAAGACAGCGATTCCTTACGCCATTCACCATGCAATAAAAACGACATGTTAACTTTATTGTGCGGGTCAGTATGATTACGGTGATACAACATTCAGATTTTGTTTTTATATTTTAAAATAAAAGGGCTATTTGTTTAAAATAATATTTGTTTTGTGTCGTCATATTTTGAGAGCCATAACTTATTTTTTTTCCCATCGATTGAGCGGTATGAGGGCTTATTTTTTGGGGGGCGGGTGGGGTGAGCTGTAGTTTATATTGGTACAATTTTGGGGTATATGAGACTTTTTGATCAATTTTTATTCCATTTCTGTGGGAGATGAGGTTACCAAAAAAAGTGATTTCATTATTTCTTTTTTCTGCCTTCACTGTGAAATAATGTTAAATTGTTTTAGTTCAGGAGCGTGGCCAGCAAGCAGCATGGACGGTCACATCTGAGCGGAGCTCCCGGGGACCGTGAATTCTCCTGATAGTTATCCTGTCATCCTGGCTGGTAACACTCGGTACTAGGACCGACTAACCTCTTACCCCCCTCGCCGTCTACCCAGGGACGTTCTTCGGTGACTGTTATTGGCCCTGCGGGCGAAGATGGCACACAGCGGCCTGGAGTTCTGTTGCAGCCTGCGTTGGACGTGATTCCACGCGGTACTTACCCAGCCTTGAAGACCATGAGGGACCTGCATCCACTTCCATCGGAGGTACACTGTTCATCCGGACATCTTCTGCTTCTCTGCTTCTGGGTCCTTTTTGTCTGCCTCTATGGTCCTGGTCGCATGGGCTTTTCTACCTCGTGGCGGTTGGTGGTTGATGGCGGCCTGTCTGTGTCTGCACGGCACGCTTGATTTACATCCGTCTTGCTCTGTCTCCCTTGTTCGACGGCGGTGCAGTCATCGGGCTCCGTTGTGGACGACAGTGTTGATTTCTCTCAGGGTGGCCACTGAGATTCCATTGCTGCCAGTGTTGGAGTGGTGAATTGCGGCCTCAAGGAGCCATTTTCCATATCTGCCTGTTGTACATTTGGGTCATTGATTTGGCTCCTCTGCTCAATATACATTTTGGGACTGCCTCATACCCCATTTTCTGTCTATGGAGCTCGTGTGTCATTTGTAACCAGTGTGCTATACAGTGTTAAAAGGAGACTGTCTCTGCTGCATTATTTTTCCTGCCATACAGGTGGGGTGTAACCTGCCTGTTTCATTTATATTGCACACCATGCATAAATCTAAACCTCAGTCTGCAGTGGATAAGTTGAAGGATTTTGCCTGTGCTGAGCAGGACGACGATACTTCCTCTCCACGTAAAACGAGATCTACTCACCTCAAAAATAGAGGACAACGCCCGATCGAGTGGCGGCATGGATTCGGACACTGAGCCTGAGCCTACCTTATGTCAGGTTTCGTTGCAACTTCTCTTGGCCATTGATACCTGCAAAACTTCCTTAACAGGCAAGATTGATGAGATAAAACTTGGTCAGTTTGCTCCGTCATGACATGCAGAACCTGAGGGGTCATATGGGAGAGATGGAGGGGTGGCTTTCTCAGATAAAGGACAGGATTGGTCCTCTTGCTGCTACCCTGGCAGCTACTACAAGGAAGGCGGATGCTTGTCAGTCCAAAACTGATGACCTTGAAAACAGACTGAGACGTAATAATTTACGTATTATTAGCTTACCGGAAAAATCTGAGGGTATAACGCCTGAACTGTTTATTGAACAATGGCTCAAGACTAACTTGGAGGCGTCGGCCTTTTCCTCTTGCTTTGTTGTTGAGAGGGCACATCGTGTTCCGGTTATACCGCCACCTCCGGGTGCTGCCCCTCGGCCATTCCTGGTTCGGCTTCTAAATTACAGGGATCGTGATGCAGCTTTGCGTCAGGCCAGATTGAAAGCTCCATTGAAATTCAACAATTCCACTGTTTCTATATTTCCTGATTTCTCTGCAGACCTCAAGAAGCAGCGTGCCACCTTTACAGAGGTCAAAAGAAAGTGTAGGGAGCGTAATATTCCCTACTCCATGGCATACCCTGCACGTCTCCGAATAAGCTTACGATGACAAGGTGTTCTTCTTGCATAGCCCGGCTGAGGCACGAGAGTGGCTCCAGATGCATCCTCCAGTGGCTCCTCTGCATTTGCCTTTGGGCCTTTTAGGACTGCTCCGTTGATCGGCCTGACTGTCTTCACATAATGAACGTTGCTGGGTGATATGTTGTATATTGGCTGTTATACTGTGCCTTATTTTGCTATATCTGCCATTGCTTATTTAGGTTGGTTGGTCCCGAGGGGGGATCATTCTCCTTTTCAGATATTTTATTCACCTGATTTACTGGTACAACACCGGCTAAAGGTTCCACATACTTTTTCTTTTATATTTACTATTGCCAGGATGTGTACCTGACCAAGATATAGTCAGGTATTTCCCATTCTAATTTTTCTACCCTAGGTGTCTGCCTTACCTATGGTTCTTGGTGGGGGCATTTTGTGGTTCTTTTTCCTCAGTTATTTTGTTATGTTTGAGAATTGTTCATATGTCTGTCTGTGCCACTGACTCTGATTACTCTGTCCATACCTTTTATATGCTCATCCATTGTCTGCTGCTGTTCTGTCCAGGACTGGCACTTGCTCCTCTTTGATGTAATTTGGTTACTGTTGCTCTGGCAATTTCTTTAAACTGTATCTCATGGAATGTGCGTGGTTTGGGGACGGTGTCTAAGCGGGTCTCGGTTTTTGCTCATATTAGGCGATCCAGCCCCCACCTAATCTGTTTACAGGAGACTCACCTCACTATTGAAAGATCTTATTATCTTAAGAAACCTTGGATACAATGGGCGTGCCACTCCTTTCATACTTCTTATTCTAGAGAGGTTTCCTTGCTGATACATCGCACTGTGAGATGGAATCCTATACAGACATGCAGAGACCCAGCTGGACATTTTGTCTTTGTTCATGCTGACATAGACACTAAACCATATGTTATTCTGTGTGTATATATATATAACATTTCCGTTCTTCAGGCAGCTATTGCTTTTGCACATCAGTTTACTACCTTTTATGTTCTGTGCATGGGTGATTTTAATCAGGTCATGTCTCCGGCTATGGACCGTTTCTCACAAAGTCCCGCCCCTGGTTTAGTACTCCCTGCTCCTTTGTTAGCTGATAGAATGTGTGGGCTGCAGTGGCGTAACTACCGCTGTAGCAGCCGTAGTGGCTGCTACGGGGCCCGCAGCATGAGGGGGCCCGTGTCGCCCGCCGGCACGGGCCCCCACCATGGCCGGAGGCTCCGCTAGCAGCCGCTCTGGCTGCTACAGCGCGACGCCACTAAACACTACGGCAGAGCAGGGAGGTATCTCCCCGCTCTGCCATTAAACAAAAGACATGTATCCCCTATCCACAGGATAGGGGATACATGTGTGATCGCTGACATTGATAGGGAGAAGTTCTCCATCACAAACCTCAGACTTCCGGGGTCTGTGTCGGCAGCTCGGTAGAAATGAATGGAGCACCGGCCAGCGCTCCTTTCATTTTTATTGAGCTGCGCAGACCCTGGAAGTCAGAGGTTAGTCATGGAGGACTTCGGGGGACTTTCGGTCCCCCGTTCTCCCTATCGCTGCCAGCGATCATACATGTATCCCCTATCCTGCGGATAGGGGATACATGTCTTTTGTAGGACACACTGTAGATTTTTTTGGTGGGTTGGGGCTGCATGGCGTTACCTACAGGGGGGGGGGCTGTATAGCGTTACCTACAGGGGGGGCTGTATAGCATTACCTACAGGGGGGGCTGTATAGCGTTACCTACAGGGGGGCTGTATAGCGTTACCTACAGGGGGGGCTGTATAGCGTTACCTACAGGGGGGGCTGTATAGCGTTACCTACAGGGGGGCTGTATAGCGTTACCTACAGGGGGTGTCTGTATAGCATTACCTACAGGGGGGGCTGTATAGCGTTACCTACAGGAGGGCTGTATAGCGTTACCTACAGGGGGGGCTGTATGGCGTTATCACCATACAGCCCCCTCTGTAGATAACGCCATACAGCCCCCACTGTAGAGAACGCCATACAGAGTCCCCCCTGTAGATAACGCTATACAGCCCCCCCTGTTGACAGTGCCACACATTCCCCTGTAGATAACGCCATACAGCCCCCTCTGTAGATAACGCCATACAGCCTCCCCTGTAGATAACGCCATACAGCCCCCTTTGTAGATAACGCCATACAGCCCCCGCTGTAGATATCTACAGGGGGGACTCTGTATGGCGTTATCTACAGAGGGGGCTGTATGGCGTTATCTACAGGGGGGCTGTATGGCGCTATCTACAGAGGGGGCTGTATGGCGCTATCTACAGATGGGGTTGTATGGCGTTATCTACAGGGGGGGCTGTAAAAAAGGCGCTATCTACAAGGGGGGGGGGGTTGTGTGACACCCAGGGGAGGGGGCCCCAGTCAAAAGTTTGCTATGGGGCCCAGTCTTTCCTAGTTACACCCCTGGTGGGCTGGATTGATCTATGGTGACCTTTTCATCCACAGGTTCTGGAATACACTTGTCATTCTTCTGGGAGACAGGCTCTCTCCAGGATTGATTATGTTTTTGGTTCTCCTGCCTTATCTCTTTCTGTGTCTTCTATATCACACTCTCCCAGGGAGATCTCGGGTCATAGTGCGATACTGGTCAGGTTGGAATTTCCTGGACAATGGTTATTTCCTGCCTGGAAGTTGCATCCTTTCTGGTTGACACTCATAGGACCCTCTGATCGCATCCCTGACCAAATTATAAAATTTTTGCAGGTACATGATGCAACTATTTCTCATGCCTTGAAGTGGGATACCTTTTAAGGCTTACTTGCGAGGTTGTTTGCGATCTACAATTTCTTATATTAAAAAGTCCATGGCTCACTCTGAGAGCGAGGCGGGGGAATGTGTGGAATCCGCAGAGGCGCTCTATATTTCTGATCCCACAGAGGCACACAAAGATAGTTGGTTACATTTCACTCATTTATATAAACATGTGCTCCACCTTAAGACTAAGGCTGGATTCACACGAGCATGTTCGGTGCGTAAAGGACGGAACGTATTTTGGCCGCAAGTCCCGGACCGAACACACTGCAGGGAGCCGGGCTCTTAGCATCATAGTTACGTACGACGCTAGGAGTCCCTGCCTCTCCGTGGAACTACTGTCCCATACTGAAAACATGATTACAGTACGGGACAGTAGTTCCACGGAGAGACAGGGACTCCTAGCGTCGTACATAACTATTATGCTAGGAGCCCGGCTCCCTGCAGTGTGTTCGGTCCGGGACTTGCGGCCGAAATACGTTCCGTCCTTTACGGACCGAACATGCTCGTGTGAATCCAGCCTTAGCATAAATTATTTTTTACGCGTCGGTATTATTTTGAGATGGGGAATCAATCCAGTCAGTTATTAGCCCACTTAATTAGACAGAAAACCTCCAATTCAGTTTTGAAAATTCAGGATTCTGACGGACAATTGTTGACGGAGGGGGATGCCATTGCCACCAGGTTTAGTAATTACTATGCTACTTTATATAGTTCCACCTCTAATTATACCATGGCAGATGTTTTAGATTATTTGAGTGATCTGACTTTTTCTCCCCTCTCTTCATTGCAGGTTACATTGCTTGACTCCCCTATTCGTTGGTGGAACTTCAGGAGGCTATTCGAGAAATGGCTCTCCACAAATCCCCGGGTCCTGATAGGCTCCCTATTGAAGTTTATAGGAGGTATAAGGAACATATGGGCCCCATGTTGTTAGATACTCTTAATCAGGCTTTACTCACCCACTCACTTCCCTCTACTATTTATGATGCTTCTATTATTATGCTACTGAAGCTGGATAAAGACCCTGTTGATTGTGGCTCTTATGGACCAATTTTCCTTGTTAACGCAGACTATAAAATCCTAACTAAGATCCTAGCAAAGCGACTGAATCAAGTTGTTCTAACGATTATTCACTCTGATCAAACTGGATTCATGCCCGGTAAGGGTATGTTCACACGCACTAATTACGGACGTAATTGGGGCGTTTTTGCCCCGAATTACGTCCGAAAATAGCGCCTCAATAGCGCTGACAAACATCTGCCCATTGAAAGCAATGGGCAGACGTTTGTCTGTTCACACGAGGCGTAATTTACGCGCCGCTGTCAAATGACGGCGCGTAAATAGACGCCCACGTCAAAGAAGTGACCTGTCACTTCTTTGGCCGTAATTGGAGCCGTTATTCATTGACTCCAATGAATAGCAGCGCCAATTACGTCCGTAATGGACGCGGCGTTCAAGCGCCTGCACATGCCATTACGGCTGAAATGACGGGGATGTTTTCAGGCTGAAACATCCCCGTAATTTCAGCCGTTACGGACGCCCTCGTGTGAACATACCCTAAGTCTACCACTATAAACATTAAACGTATATAGACACTTATTCATATATTCAAATGGGTAGAATGCGTAATGTGCCTTGGGCTGTAGCCACCTTAGATACTATGAAGGCATTTGACTCTGTTGAATGGTCCTTCCTTTTGGCCTGCCTTCATCGTTTTGGCTTTGGTCCTAAATTTATCTCATGGATTCAGCTTCTTTATAAATCCCCTGTGGCTAATGTGGTGGTTACTGGCATCCCCTCTGATTCTTTTCCTCTTGCGCGGGGTACGCGGCAGGGATGTCCCTTATCCCCGGTTTTCTTTGCTATTGCCATTGAAGCTATAGCTATTCGGTTGAGGTCCACCCCTCTGGTGACTGGTGTGCAGTGGGCGGGGGGGGGGGGGACTGCTGTGGTGGGTCTGTACACGGATGACATGGTCCTTTTCCTGCGCAACCCTCATGAGTCTTATGGTCCCGCTGTCCGCTTGCTAGATACGTTTTCGCAATTTTCTGGGTTGCGGGTTAATTGGCAGAAATCTGTTATAATGTATGCGACCCTTCATACGATACTGGACCCCTTGGTTTCACAATGTGGCTTGGCTGTGGTTACCAAATTTACATATTTGGGAGTGGTTATGGTTCTTGATCATACTGAAGTGAAGACCACTTCTCTAGCTCCTCTTTTAACCCATGTAGAAACTAAATTAAAATTGTGGTCTAAATTGCCATTGTTTATGTGTTACAAATTATTTTTGTGTGTTTGTTTTATTTTACATCTTCGGTTGTTGGACTACGTCGGATTCGAGGACTACTTCAATGGTAGCGTTTTTTTTATTCTCAATAAAATGGTTGAGGGTTGTGTTTGTTTTTTTATTTCAATAAAATATTTTTTCTATGTCCTTGTATTTTTTTAAACTTTATTATTACCGCCTTATTAACAGCTGCTGGCTGATTGACAACATCAATTACTAAGGCGAGGCTTAATGTTAGCAGGCAGAGAGGCTAACACTAACCCCCATTACCCCGGTACCCACCGCCACCAGTGGTACTGGGAAGAACCGGGTATTGATGGTCAGGTACCGGTAATATCAGCTTGGGAAAGTCCAAAAAACAGTTACCCCCCCCCCCCCTGTAATGCTAGGCTGCTGCTGTTGTTGTATCTGGCGGGGTCCCCCCCATTTTTCATAACCAGCCAGATACAAGAAAGCAGCAGCAGGTTAACATTACCAGGGGGGAAGGGCCACAGTTTTTGGCCTTTCCCAGCCTAATAATATCAGCTTGCGGCCGCCCCATTGCCCGACCTTCACTACAGATGGTCAGGTACTGGATCATACCCAGCTTTTCCTTACACCCCTGGTGACGGTGGGTACTTGGGTAGTAATGGGGGTTAGTGTTAGCCTCTGTACCGGCTAACACTAAGCCTCTTCTTAGTAATGGACGCTGTCAATCAGCCGGCGTCCATTACTAAGGCGGTAATAATAAAGTTTAAAAAACAAACAAAGACATAGAAAAAATATTTGATTGAAATAAAACCACCCAGACAACCCTCATTAACCATTTTATTGATAATAAAAACGCTGTCATCAAAGTAGTCCTCGAATCCGACGTAGTCCAATGACCGAACCTGTAAAAAAAAAAAAACACAACAAAAATGATTAGTAACACATGTGGTAGGCTTAGGTACAGGGCCCATGTGTGATTCTGTCTGTCAAGATACAGGGTCCAGCAGACAGTAATCTTATACAGTATATGTGGTAGGCTTATATACAGGGCCCATCAGACAGGGTCACATATGGGCCATGTATCTAAGCCTACTGTGTGCTTACGTAAGATGTTTAGATACAGGGCCCATCAGACAGGATCACACATGGGCCATGTATCTAAGCCTACCATGTGCTTATGTAAGATGCTTAGATACAGGGCCCATCAGACAGGATCACACATGGGCCATGTATCTAAGCCTACCATGTGATTAGCTTAGATACAGGGCCCAGCAGACAGCATCACACAATCTGTGATCCTGTCTCATGGGCCCTCTAAGTCTGCAACATCGTAGGCTTAAAAGGGATTGTCCAGTCCCTAAACATTGATGGCCTATTCTCAGGATAGGCCATCAATAGCTGATGGCTTGGGGTCCGTCTCTCAGGACCCCCGCCACTCACCTGTTTTGAAGGTGCCGCAGCGCTGTTACGACAGCTGCTTCCCCTTCATTTCACTTACTCGCTCACACTGTGAATCGCCCACATGGATTCACAATGTGAGCAAGTGACCGGAATGAAGGGGAAGCACCAGCTCTCGTATGAGTGCTGCGTCCCCTTCAAAACAGGTGATTGGCGGGGGTCCTGGGAGTCGGACCCCGCCAATCAGCTTTAAGCAGACAGGGATATGAAACTTACCCTGCTCTTTAGCCGCGGCGGATGTCCTGTCTCTGAACTACAGGATGGTGGTGACGTCATGCACTGCGCACCGGAAACAGGAAGGTAAGTACTATAGTAACTTTTTACTGTGTAGTGCGGCCCCTGTAGATATGCCACTGGTTGGGTGAGAGGTCCCGCTTCACTCCGGTTCTCTGAACCGGCTGTAATTTTAACAGCCGGTAAGGGAGAACCGGGGCGAACTGGGCCCCCTTCAAGCCTCGGGCCCCGGGCACTTGCCCATATTGCCCTCATTATAATCCGCCCCTGCCTACAGCGTCCCAAAGTAAATGGTGGAATGGCTTTGTCAGATCTATACCTGTATTACCTGGCGGGCCAGTTGCGGGGACTGCGGGATTCGTTTTTGGCTGTGCCTTCCTTGGATTCGACTCACATGATGGCTTCCCTGGTGGCTGGTAATAGTCTAATTAGTTACCTAGAATACCCTCAATTTACTTGATCAACTGAGGTTCTTCCTCTGCATAGGGTGGCATTGATGGTTTGGCGGGCTTCCAAGACAGTGTTGCATTTTAGGGATACCCTTCCAGATATACCTTTGTGGCATCATCCTGCTCTGCCATCCTTATTAGCCGTGCTCGATCCTCCGTTTTGGCGGGGGCAGGGAATGAAGACGGTGGGAGATGTGTTTAGGGAGGGGTCATTTCTAACTTTGCTTCAGTTGCAGGAATTACATGGCATCCCTCATTTACAATGGTACCGGTACTTACAGCTCCGCCACGCTTTTTCCTCTCAATTCCCACCTCGTACTGTAGTTATATCTGTATACCCCGATAGGCATATTAAAATCCCAGGGTCCAAAGGGGCTAATATCTGCATTGCACACTCATTTATTATCGGCGAAGGTATCCTCCATACCTTTGCTGGTGTTTGATAGGTGGATATTACAAATCCCGGATCTTACTACGAATGATAAAACTGATGTCTTCAGTTCTCATTTAACAGTATCTCTGGCGATTAATAATAAACTGATTCAGTTGTACATTGTTCATCAGGCATATTTAACACCTGTCAAACTACAAAGAATGGGCAGAATGTCCACTTCGGCATGTCACAGTTGTTATGGTTTAGAAGCGGATTTCTGGCACCTTATGTGGGATTGCCCTTACATCTCTACCTTTTGGTCACATGTCGTTACCTTTCTCACATCCCTTTTACCTATCCCTTTGCCCTTTTCTCCCAAAATTGCATTGTTGGGTATTTTAGATGAAGATCAATGGCTACATTATACACGCATATTTTTGAGAGTCTTTATTATCGGCTAGGAAAATTATAGCTATACATTGGATGGCGGACAGACCGCCATCACTTTCCAAATGGAAGACATTAGTGAATGCCATCATACCCTATGAAAAATTAGTGTATCAACATAGGGGTTGTCCGGCTAGGTTTCATAAGATTTGGGGATGCTGGTTGGACCACTGACTATTGATGCGGGAGACTCTTGATGAGGTCTTTAACAGTTATTCTGAAGCTATTCTATTATATGTTCTGATGGTTTGTCCGGTTCTCTGTTTGGGCATGTACTTCCGGGTGGCACATATTATGTGTTTTGTTCTGTTTGTTCATAAGGATTAATTACTGTAACAAAAAAAAATTGTTTTAGTTCAGACTTTTATGGACGCGGCAATACCAATTATGTTTTTTGTTTTTTTTTTCAATGCTTTAGGGGGAAAATGTACAAAAAAAATAATATTTAAACAGCGGTTTACTTTTTTATTAGTCCACTGGTTCAAGTCCCCTGGGGATCACTTACACGATATACTGCAATACTAATGTATTGAAGTATATCGTGATTTCCACAGGTCCCTATTAAGCCCTGCCTCTGGGAGGGATTAATAGGAGTACTACAATAGCAGACTGGGGGCCTTCATTAGGCTCCCAGGCTGCCATGACAACCATTGGCACCCTGCGATTGTGTCACTAGACGACCAATGGGACATCAGAGTGGGCCAAGCCCTTCTTGCTAAAGGCTAAGATGCCGCGGTCACTATTGACCGCGGCACTTAATGGGTTAAACACCGCTCGTCGCAGTGTCGGCTGTAACAAACTGCCGACACCCGCTTATTATGGAACAGGAACTCCATACTTTCCCTTGCCGGCTATGACATAAGTATACATCAAATGTCAGCAATGTGTTAAAAGTTATTACGATTTGAGCAAAAAAAAGAAAAATGTTGACGTTTCCCAATATACGTTCTGATTTTATTCTTCATATTTTAAAGATCTCAACTTGCAGTTATTCCATAGGAATGTTTACATCCAGGGGTTAAAATTATCCTCCAGAAATCCTCACCAGGTGCACATGTGATTAGGATTTTTAACACCTCATTCACACTTAGGGCAGGTTCAGACGTGGCGGAATTGCTGTGGAATTCCGCTGCGGACAGTCCGCAGTGGAATTCTCCAGTGGCCGTTTTTTACATTTGTTTCTATACATTTTTAGGAAACTTAGTTCAGACGTTGCGGAAAACTCCGCTGCGGACCATAGGCTGCGGTGCAGAATTTTCCCTCCGCAGCATGCACTGTCTGTTGCAGAGAAGAAGCGGAATTTCACTGCGGATTTCAGCCTTTGCAATGCAAAAACTGAAATCGGTGGCAAGTCCGCTGTGTTTTCTGCAACGTCTGAATTACCTGTCAAATATGCAAATGTTGGTGCAAATTCACTGCGTAATTGCCCCAAATCTGCACCAACATTTGCAGCGGGAAAATTCCGCCACGTCTGAACTTACCCTTAGGCCTCATTTACACGAACGTAATATACGCGCGTGCGACGCGCGTGCTTTGCACGCATGTCGTACGCACCTATATTAGTCAATGGGGCAGTTTAGACGATGCGTGAATTGCGCTCAGCGCGTGTGCGCAGAAAAAAACTCACGACATGTTCTATAATCGTGCGTTTTTCGCGCACTCACGCACCCATTGAAGTCAATGGGTGCGTGAAAACCACGCATGCCGCACGGAAGCACTTCCGTGCGAACTGCGTGATTCGCGCAAGAGCTGTCAAACTCCTGAATGTAAACAGAAAAGCACCACGTGCTTTTCTGTTTACAAACATCCAAACGGAGTGTCAAATTCGAGATGAGCGCACCGAACTTCACCGGGTTCGGCCAAACTCGTTTTGACCGAAACCGGTAAAAAATGTTCGGGTACGCGACGTCAGGAGACAGTCACTGTCCACGGTGCTGAAAGCGTTAAACTGGTTCAGCACCATGGACAGTGACTTCCGCTCCGAAAATCCATGAACCTGTAAAAAAAAAAAGACGTTCTGACTTACCGATAACTCCGGTCCGACCTCCCGGGATGACAGTTCAGTCCAAATGACAGCTGCAGCCAATCACAGGCCAAGCACAGGCTGCAGCCAATCACAGGCCAAGCACAGGCTGCAGCCAATCACAGGCTGCAGCGGTCTCATGGACTGCGGCGTCATCCTGGGAGGTGGGGCCGGATGACAAGAGAGGGACGCGTCACCAAGACAACGGCCGGGAGCCCGGACTGGGGGAAGCAGGAAGTTCTTGGTAAGTATGAAAGTCTTTTTTTATTCACAGGTTGCTGTATATTGTGTTCGGCATTCACTGTCGAGGGTGCTGAAAGAGTTACTGCAGATCAGTTAGCTCTTTCAGCACCTTGGACAGTGACGGGCGTCGACTAGCCTCATCTCTATGATGGCGGCTGCGCGAAAATCACGCAGCCGCGCATCATACACGGATGACACACGGAGCTGCCAAGTGCCTTTTGCGCGCGCAAAACGCAGCGTTTTTTGCGCGCGCAAAACGCACACGCTCGTGTAAATGAGGCCTTAGTGGGAAAAAATCAGCACAGAATTTTGGGCATGTTGCAGATTATGCTTCAGATTTTCACCACGGATTTCCCACTTTGTAACACATGAATTTTTCTACTACATCTGAAAACATGTCATGTTGAAAATGCAGTCCAATCTAGAGGCAGCATGTTAAAGAGCAGGAGGAGATGAGCAGATTGATATCTAGTTTTGTAGGAAAGATTCAGTATAACCTGTAATTTATCAATCTAAACCTCTGCACATTGTGTTTAGGAGTCCAGTGAACGGTCCTACTCAGCGATTGACAGTTATCTCTGTGTGCACACTCATACAGGAAAGGCTGTCAATCACCGAGTAAGACTGCCCACTGGACTTATAAGCATAGAAAAAGCAGGAATTTAGATCAATAAATTACAAGCTATACTGAATATTTTCCCAACAAACTATCAATCTCCTTAGTTTTTCCTGCTCTATAACATGATTGTATTGATTTTTCAACATGGCAAGTTCCTTTTAAAGTGAATCTGTCGTCATACTATGTCCTGTTTAATGGAGACAGGTTTACTCTCTCATTAGCCCAAACCGCACAAAAAAAAATATTGTGCCATTTGGCTAATAGGAGCGTTCAAAGTATAGACCGAATTCAGTCATCAATCTGGTGAATTAACTGGTTACCGACTGCTGGCTGTGTTTTTACTGCCAGCGGTCAGGGTCCTTAACCCCTTCCCGACATTTGTCGTAAGTATACGACATGGAAAGCTAGTGCTTCCCGCAAAATGTTGTATATTTACGCCGAATGTTTGGCACCGGCTCAGCTTCTTACAGCTGACATCCGGCTGTAATGGCGGGGACTGAAATTATCTTAGAACCCCGCCATTAACCCCTTCAATGCAGCGTTCAAACGTGATCGCTACATTTAAGCTGTTTGCAGCTCATCGGAAACCCCAGCAATGAAATTGCCGGGGTTCCGGTGGCTACAATGGCAACCGGAGGCCTAATACTGGCCTCCTGGTCTGCCTAGCACGGAAGCCGGTCAAGATCCGCCCGGCGGCGGAGCCTGATCGGCTTCCGTAGCCGCCGGCAAGATGGCGCCGGCTCAGGAGCTGATCCGGCGTCATCAGCGTTGGAAGTAAGCTGTATGTTACAGCTGACAACCACCTGTAATGGCAGGAACCGGAGCTAGCTCCGATCCCTGTCATTAACCCCTTTAATGCAGCAATCGAAAGCGATTGCTGCATCGTAGCGGTTACTAGCAGATCGCCAGCCCTGACAGGTAATCAGGACTGGCGACTGCTGCTATGGCAACAGGAGGCACAATGGTCTCCTGCTCTGCCATTACAGAAGCCGATTAGGCCCCGCCGGAAGGCGAAGCCTAATCGGCTTGCTGTCAGTGAATAACTGACAGATCTAATACATTACACTACGTAGGTAGTGAAATGCATTAGAAAAAAAACATGAGACAGTTGGAACTTCAAGTCCCCTAGTGGGACTTGAAAAAAAGTATAAAAAAAAGTGTAAAAAAAGTTACAAAAAAAAAACTTTGAAAACAATAAATGTTTCAAGTAATAAAATAAAACACAATCGCCCTTTTTCCCTTATCAAGTCCTTTATTATTGAAAAAAAATAATAAACCATACGTATTTGGTATCACCGCGACTGTAATGACCTGAGGTATCAAAATATTATATTATTTATTGCACGCGGTGAACAGCGTAAAAAAAAAAAAACTTAAAAAACTATACCAGAGTTTCTGTTTTTTGGTCACTTTGCCCTACAAATATTAGAATTAAAAGTGATCAAAAAGTCGCACGTATCCAAAAATGGTACCTATATAAACTATAGCTTGTCTCGCAAAAAACAATCCCTCATACAGCTCCGTCGACAAAAAAATTAAAAAGTTATGGTTCTCACAACTTGTCGACAGAAAAAATACATTCTTTTTACAAAAGTAATTTTATTGTGCAAAAAGTTGTAAAACATAAAAAAGTTCTATAAATTAGGTATCGCCGGAATCGTACTGACCCGCAGAATAACGTGAACATGTAGTTTAGAACGCATGGTGAACGCTGTATAAAAAAAACTAAAAAAACTATGGCAGAATTGCGGTTTTTTGTTTACCTGGCCTCCCAAAAAATAGGATAAAAGGTGATCAAAAAGTCGCATGTACCCCAAAATCGTACCAATAATAACTACAGCTCGTCCCGCAAAAAAACAGCCTTCATACCACTACGTCTATGAAAAAATAAAATTAGTTAAGGCTCCAATAAGTTAGGAAATAAAAAATATGCAGTTGTGCCGGACCGAGGGGACCATTTCTTCTGTTTCAAGAGGCGAATTATCGGGGCCCTAAAATTAGGGAACCAGGAAGGGGGGGACAAACATATCTGCTGGAAGCGAGGGTGCCCGTATTATACCAGGACAACACTTTCCTGGCAAAACTCCCCAAACTGCAAAGGTGCGGAGTGTGGACCAAAAGGGGTATAAGAAAGGACATTTATCAGTGCGACAACGGCCTGTGCAGAAAGGATTGTGTCACAGCGTAACACACATCTATGGATTGTTTTATTGTTTTTTTACCCCATTATTATGCCACCTGATTATGCCCCTGATGTACTCTGCCCAGCTTACATATACCCCCACATTATAAACGGAAACACCAGCAATAATCAAACAAATCTACTACCAAACAAAATCCGCTCTCCAAAAGGCAAATGGCGCTCCCTCCGCTCTGAACCCTAAAATGTGCCCAAACAGCAGTTTCTTGCCACATATAAGGCAATTTTTGGGGTGTGTGTCTCCAGTGGCATAAGCTGGGCATGACATATTTGTCACTGATATGGCATATCTAGGGAAAAATATAAATGTTTAATTTGCACCATCTGCAGTGCATTCATCTATGGAAAAGACCTGTGGGGTGAAAATGCTCACTACACCCCTTAATAAATGCCTTGAGGGGTGTAGTTTCCAAATGGGGTCACTTCTCAGGGGTTTCTTTTTATTATTTCACATCTGAGCCTCTGCAGTTGTGAACCAATACTTTGTAAATCGCCAAATTAGGCCTCAATTTTACATGGTATGCTTTCACTCCTGAACCTGGTCGAATGTCCAGGCAAAAGATTAGTGCCCCATGTAGGGTGTTTCTAAAACCGGGAATCACCGCATAATAATTAGAGAGCTGTGTTGTTATGGTGGCACAAGCTGGGCACCACATATTGGCATATCTATGGAAACAAATCCCATTTTCACTCTGCAACATCGAGTGCACACTAATTTTTACAAAACATCTGCAAAGTTAAAATGCTTACTACACCCCTAGGTAAATGCATTGAGGGGTGTAGTTTCCGAAATTGTGGGGGGTTTCCACTGTTTTGGGCCCACAGGTGCCCAGAAACCAATCCAGCAACATCTGCACTCCAAATGGCACTCCTTCCCTTCGGAGCCCTGCCGTGTGCCCAAACAGCAGTTTATGATCACATATGGGGTATTGCCGTACTTGGGAGAAATTGCTTTACAAATTTTGGGTTCTTTTTTTCCTTTATTTGTTGAGAAAATGAAACATTTTGCGCTAAAGCTACCTCCTATTGAAGAAAAAGGATTGTTTTTATTTTCACTGCCCAATTCTAATAAATTCTATGAAACACCTGTGGGGTCAAAATGCTTACTACACCCCTAGATGAATTCCTCGAGAGGTGTAGTATCCTAAATGGAGTCTCTTTTTGGGCGTTTTCATTGTTTTGTCCCCTCAGGGCTCTGCAAATGCAACCTGGCCTCCGCAAACCATTCCTGCTAAATGTGATCTCCAAAAGCCAAATAGCGCTCTTTCCATTCTATGCCCTGCCGTTCTAAGCCCTGCCGGTTATTACCACATGTGGGGTATTGTTTTACTCGGGAGAAATTGCTTTATAAATTTTACGGTGCTTTTTCTCCTTCAGTCCTTGTGGAAATGAGAAAAAATTAGCTAAACCTACATTTTCTTTGAAAAAAATTTAGATTGTCATTTTCAGGGCCTACTTCCAATAATTTCTGCCAAAAATCTGTGGGGTGAAAACGCTCACTATAACCTATACCTCAATGGGTATAGTTTCCAAAATGGGGTCACTTGTGGGGGGTTTCCACTGTTTTGTCCCCTCAGGGGCTTTGTAAATGCGACATGGTCTACACAAACCATTCCTGCTAAATTTGAGCTCCAAAAGCCAAATGGCGCTCTTTCCCTTCTGAGCCCTGCCGTGCGTCCAAACATATGTTTATGACCACATGTGGGGTATTGTTTTACTCGGGAGAAATTGCTTTACAAATTTTGTGGTGCTTTTTCTCCTTTAGACTTTGTGGAAATGAGAAAAAATTAGCTAAACCTACATTTTCATTTTCACGGCCTACTTCCAATAATTTCTGTAAAAAACCTGTGCGGTCAAAATGCTCACTGTACCCCTAGATAATTTCCTTGAGGTGTGTAGTTTCCCAAATTGGGTTACTTTTGGGTGATTTTTACTATTTTGGCACCTCAAGAGCCCTTCAAACCTGACATGGTGCCTAAAATATATTCTAATAAAAATAAGGCCCCAAAATCCTCTAGGTGCTCCTTTGCTTCTGAGGCCAGTGCTTCATTCCAGTAGCATGCTACGGCCACATGTGGGGTATTTGCAAAATCTGCAGAACCTGGGCAATAAATATTGAGTTGCATTTCTCTGGTAAAACTTTGTGTTATAAAAAAAAATTGTATTAAAAATTAATTTCTGCAAAAAAATATGAAATTTGTAAATTTCACCTCTACTTTGCTTTAAACCCTGTGAAATGTCTAAAGGGTTAAGAAATGTTCTTAATGCTGTTTTGAATACTTTGAGGGGTGAAGTTTTTAAAATGGGGTGACTTTTTGGGGGTTTCTAATATAGAAGGCCCTCAAAGCCACTTCACAAGTGAACTGGTCCCTGTAAAAATCGCCTTTTGAAATTTTCTTGAAAGAGTGAGAAATTGCTGCTAAATTTCAAAGCCTTGTAACGTCCTAGAAAAATAAAAGGATGTTCAAAAAACGATGCCAATCTAAAGTAGACATATGGGGGATGTTAATTAGGAACAATTTTTGTGTGTTATAACTGCCTGTCTTACAAGCAGATACATTTAAATTGAGAAAAATGCTAAGTTTTTTTTTTTTCACAATTAAATACTGAAAATATTGAGCAAATTTTACCAGTAACTTAAAGTCCAATGTGTCGCAAGAAAACAATCTCAGAATTCCTTGGATAGGTGAAAGCATTCCGGAGTTATTACCACATAAAGTGAAACATGTCAGATTTAAAAAATGAGGCTCTGTCAGGAAGGTCAAAAGTGGCCAAAAAGAGGGAAGGGGTTAAAACCCGCGCCATAGACTTTTTGCGGTGCGGGTATTAACTTGCTGCCCGAGCGATCAGGCAGTTGAATATTGGGTCTCCGGCTGTCAGTGACTGCCGGGGACCCGGAGGAGAGGATAGAAGCAGTTTTCGCTGCTTCTGTCTTCTCCGATCTCTTTTACACAGCGCTAAATGCGGAATAGAGGCAGTGACCGCACTGGTCACATGATCGCCGGGTGCCGTTAGTGGCAGACTGCTGCTGGGTCTAACTAGACCCAGCACAGCCCTATTAGTGACAATCGTCACTATGAAAGGGCTGATTTCCCCTGTAACTGGGGCTGCTGTGCATACCATAGTAATAAAAAAATAAAAGTAAAGTGCAATTTTTTTTAATAATAAATACACATAAAATACCCACCCCCAAAAAAACGTTTCCAGCCCCCCGCCAATCATTATCATAACGCTAGCCCTGGCCCAGTTACCCTAATATAGACATGTAATATATTAAAATTTACGGTAGACAATGACGATCACAAATAAAAGGTCTATTTTAGGGTAAAACTATGTTATTACCCCAAAAAAAAATAGCTGAAAAGTAAATTTTTTTTTACTATTTTCAAACTTTAAACCTAAAAATTCCAAAATAGCAAAAAGGATGTGTATAAAAATGATAAAAAAAAAGAAACCTGCATTGTCTACAGAAAAAACATCGCAAAAATCACGTAGTTAGCCCAACAAATAAAGTTATAGCCAATTAACTAACGTGTGCTAAAAATGGCTAAACGGTGTCTGGTCCTGAAGGCTTAGGCTATGTTCACACGGAGTATTTTAGGGGAGGAATATCTGCCTCAAAATTCCGTTTGGAACTTTGAGGCAGATATTCCTCTCCCTGCACGCCGATTTTCGCTGCAATTATCGTGTAGTTTTTCGCCCGCGGCCATTGAGCGCCGCGGGCATAAAACAGCGAGATATACGCTTTCTCCTGCCTCTGATTGAAGTCAATGGGAGGTCGGAGGCGGAAGCGCCCGAAGATAGGGCATGTCGCTTCTTTTTCCCGCGAGGCAGTTTTACTGCTCGCGGGAAAAAGACGCCGACGCCTCCCATTGAAATCAATGGGAGGCGTTCTCGGGCCGTTTCTGCCGAGTTTTGCGACGCGGTTTCCGCGTCAAAAAACTCGGCAAAATACCCCGTGTGAACATAGCCTTAAAATAGCCCGGTCCTGAACTGGTTAATGAGGGAATCCCCACTCCCCTTGGAAGATTGTAAAAATATGTTGGAAGTAGTAAAACTTTTCATCATACAATTTCCTGAAACCATAATACCGCTTCAAATTTTTTGCATTATAATAAATTGTAATGGCCGGAAGGAGGTGAAGGGAAAGTGAGCCCTAATCTACCCACCGCCCTGTCCCTGCCTACTTGCAACGACTCGCCCTAGGCGACGAGGTACAACTGGGCGGCGGTCCCTACGCTGTCTAAGTGCACAGGAAAACAAACAGGGAACATGCAAGGGAAGGGGCAGTAGCCACGGAACGCCACGAGGAAACGGAGCGGCGAACGGACAGTCAGGACCAGGACGTAGTGAGTACACCCAAGCGGGCAAGGAGACAGAAGCAAGCCAGGGGCAAAGCAAAGAAGGTCAAGCAGAACTGCAGCAAGGCGGAAGCACGGCAGGAGCAGGCTGGAGCAAGCAGCAGTGGGGCCAGGAATCCAAAAGAATTACAAGCACTGAGGGAGAGAACAGGGCAGGTAATAAAGGACAGGGGGCGGAGCTAACTCCGACAGACCAGGCCGCGATAGGCTCTCCCACTCCTGAGCCTGCCACCCTGGTTGGTGGGAGATGGTGTCAGAAGAACAGGTCTGGCCTCAGGTGTGGATTGATTAATCCCAGGAGTATACCTAGATTAAGTACCTGGCAGATCCCTAACAGTACTCCCCCTTTTATGAGGGGCCACCGGACCCTTACTAAGGGGACCCGGTTTAGTGGGGAAGAGAAGGTGGAACCTCCTGATCAATACCCCAGCGTGAACATCACGGGCAGGTACCCAAGTCCTCTCCTCCGGCCCGTATCCTCTCCAATGGACCAGGTACTGGAGGGAGCCCTGGACCATCCTACTGTCCATAATCTTGGCCACCTCGAATTCCACCCCCTCAGGGGTGAGAACGGGAACAGGAGGTATCCTCGAGGGGGACCAGGACGGGGAGCAGTGTTTAAGGAGGGAGGCATGGAAGACGTCATGTATGCGAAATGATGGGGGGAGCTCCAGACGGAAGGATACAGGGTTGAGGACTTCAATGATCTTATAAGGTCCAATAAATCGGGGAGCAAACTTCCTGGACGGGACCTTAAGGCGCAAGTTCCTGGACGACAACCAGACCAAATCCCCGACGACAAACCGGGGGTTAGCAGAGCGTCTACTATCCGCCTGAATCTTTTGTACGCTCTGGGACGCCTCTAGGTTCTTCTGAACCTGGGCCCAGACGGTGCACAGTTCCCGATGAACATCCTCTACCTCAGGATTATTGGAACAACCAGGGGAGACGGAGGAGAATCTTGGGTTAAACCCGAAATTACAGAAAAACGGGGAGACCCCTGACGAGTTACTGACCCGGTTATTCAAGGAAAATTCAGCAAGGGGAAGGAATGAGACCCAATCGAATTGACAGTCAGAGATGAAACACCTTAAATATTGTTCCAGGGATTGGTTGGTCCTTTCCGTTTGGCCATTAGTTTCGGGATGGAAGGCGGAGGAGAAGGACAGATCAATCTCCAACTTTTTACAAAAAGCTCTCCAAAATAAGGAAACAAATTGTACCCCTCTGTCAGAAACGATATTGACTGGGGCCCCATGGAGACGCAGGATGTGTTTCACAAACAAAGAAGCTAACGTCTTGGCGTTAGGTAGCTTCTTAAGGGGCACAAAGTGGCACATCTTGCTGAAGCGGTCGACTACCACCCACACCACCGACTTGCCCTGAGATGGAGGCAAATCGGTGATAAAATCCATGGAGATATGGGTCCAAGGTCTCTGGGGAATGGGCAAGGAACGTAGTAGGCCCGCAGGTCGGGACCTAGGGGTTTTGGACCTAGCGCAAACCTCACAAGCGGCGACGTAAGCCCTAACGTCTTTAGGCAACCCAGGCCACCAATAGTTTCTGGTAATGAGGTGTTTGGTGCCCAAGATGCCAGGATGACCAGATAGAGCGGAGTCATGGTTTTCCCTGAGTACCCTCAGCCGGTATTGCAGGGGAACAAACAGTTTGTCCCCAGGGACGTTCCCGGGAGCTGCACCCTGATCAGCCGCGATATCAGAAGCTAAATCAGAATCCGTGGCAGAGACGATTATACCAGGGGGTAAAATACAAGCAGGATCCTTCTCAGAAGGAGGATTGGCCATGAAACTACGTGACAGAGCATCAGCCTTAATATTCTTGGACCCAGCCCTATAGGTAACCAAGAAATTAAATCTGGTAAAGAATAGTGCCCACCGAGCTTGTCTAGGATTAAGCCTCCGGGCCGATTCTAGGAAAACCAGATTCTTGTGATCCGTAAGGACCGTTACCTGGTGTCTGGCCCCCTCCAGGAAGTGCCGCCACTCCTCAAAAGCCCATTTAATGGCTAGAAGTTCGCGGTTGCCAATATCATAGTTACTCTCCGTGGGCGAAAACTTCCTAGAGAAGTAAGCACAGGGGCGGAGATGGGTGAGGGAGCTGGTACCCTGGGACAAGACGGCCCCCACTCCCACCTCGGAAGCGTCAACCTCCACAATAAATGGCTCCTCTTGGTTGGGCTGAATCAGCACGGGGGCCGAGATAAAGCACTTCTTGAGGGTCTCAAAGGCCTGGACGGCCTCAGGGGGCCAATGGAGGACATCAGCACCCTTGCGGGTAAGGTCCGTAAGAGGCTTAGCGACGACCGAGAAATTGGCAATAAATCTCCTGTAATAGTTGGCGAACCCTAAAAAACACTGTAACGCCTTAAGGGAGGCAGGTTGGACCCATTCCGCCACAGCCTGAACCTTGGCAGGGTCCATGCGGAATTCATGAGGAGTGAGGATTTGCCCTAAAAATGGTATCTCCTGTACCCCAAAGACACATTTTTCAGTCTTAGCAAACAGATTATTCTCCCGAAGGACCTGGAGCACCTTCCTGACATGCTCCACGTGGGAGGACCAGTCCTTGGAAAACACCAGTATGTCATCAAGGTACACAACAAGAAAATTACCCAGGTACTCTCTCAGGATTTCATTAATAAAATTCTGGAAGACAGCAGGGGCATTACACAACCCAAAGGGCATGACCAGGTATTCGAAATGACCCTCGGGTGTGTTGAACGCAGTTTTCCACTCATCCCCCTCTTTGATGCGGATAAGGTTATATGCCCCCCGTAGATCGAACTTAGAAAACCATTGGGCTCCCTGAACCTGATTAAAAAGATCCGGAATCAAAGGAAGTGGGTACTGGTTCCTTACGGTGACCTTATTCAGGTTACGATAATCAATGCACGGCCTAAGACCACCATCCTTCTTCCCCACGAAGAAGAAGCCAGCACCTACCGGAGAAGAAGAGGGACGAATGTAACCCTTGGCCAGGCATTCCTGGATATACTCCCTCATAGCTTCACGTTCAGGACATGAAAGATTAAATATCCTACCCTTAGGAAGCTTGGCACCAGGCACCAAATCGATAGCGCAATCGTAATCTCTATGGGGGGGCAACACCTCGGAGGCCTCCTTAGAAAACACATCGGCGAAGTCCTGAACAAACTCAGGAAGCGTGTTTACCTCCTCCCGGGGAGAAATAGAGTTAACAGAAAGACATGACATAAGACATTCATTACCCCATTTGGTGAGATCCCCAGTATTCCAATCAAACGTGGGATTATGCAACTGCAACCAGGGAAGGCCTAAAACCAGATCAGACGATAATCCCTGCATCACCAGTACAGAGCATTGCTCCAAATGCATGGAGCCAACAAGGAGTTCAAAAACAGGAGTATGCTGAGTAAAATAACCATTAGCAAGGGGAGTTGAGTCGATTCCTACTACAGGGATAGGATAAGGTAAATCAATACAAGGCATCTTTAGAGACATAGCAAATTCCGCAGACATGATATTAGCAGATGACCCTGAATCCACGAAAGCACTGCCAGTGGCAGACCGGCCAGCAAACGAGACCTGAAAGGGAAGCAAAATTTTATTGCGTTTCACATTAACGGGAAATACCTGTGCGCCCAAGTGACCTCCCCGATGATCACTTAGGCGCGGAAGTTTTCCGGCTTCTTATTCTTGCGCCTGGGACAGGTGTTCAGTAGATGCTTGTCGTCCCCACAGTAGAAGCAGAGACCATTCATTCTGCGAAACTCCCTACGTTGTCGAGGGGACATGGAGGCCCCGAGTTGCATAGGTACCTCCGAGTCCTCCGTGGAGGGGCGAGGAGACGGGACCTCGGGGGGGATCGCAGAAAAGTCAGAGGGGAGCACACTGAAGCGTTCTAGCTGACGTTCCCTGAGACGTCGGTCAAGTCGTACTGCTAGGGCCATAACCTGGTCAAGGGAGTCAGACGAGGGGTAGCTAACCAGCAGATCCTTCAGGGCGTCAGATAATCCTAACCTAAACTGGCACCTTAGGGCCGGATCGTTCCACTGAGAAGCTACGCACCACTTCCTAAAATCAGAACAGTATTCCTCAACCGGTCTCCTACCCTGACGTAAGGTCACCAGCTGACTCTCGGCTAAGGCAGTCCTGTCAGTCTCGTCGTAAATGAGTCCGAGGGCAGAGAAAAAACGATCAACAGAGGAAAGTTCAGGGGCGTCAGGAGCCAAGGAGAAGGCCCACTCTTGGGGCCCTTCCTGGAGTCGGGATATGATGATACCCACCCGCTGGTTCTCGGAACCTGAGGAGTGGGGCTTTAGGCGGAAATACAGTCTGCAACTCTCCCGGAAGGAGAGAAACGTCTTACGGTCCCCTGAGAACCGGTCAGGTAACTTGAGGTCGGGTTCTAGAGGTGAGGTGAGGGGTACTACTAAAGCAGCGTCACCCTGATTGACCCTTTGGGCCAGGGCCTGGACCTGTAGGGAGAGGCCCTGCATCTGCTGGGCCAGGGTCTCAAGGGGGTCCATGATAGCGTCAGCGTAGGAGAAATGGTAGACTAGGTAAGGGCTTGTAATTATGTAATGGCCGGAAGGCGGTGAAGGGAAAGTGAGCCCTAATCTACCCACCGCCCTGTCCCTGCCTACTTGCAACGACTCGCCCTAGGCGACGAGGTACAACTGGGCGGCGGTCCCTACGCTGTCTAAGTGCACAGGAAAACAAACAGGGAACATGCAAGGGAAGGGGCAGTAGCCACGGAACGCCACGAGGAAACGGAGCGGCGAACGGACAGTCAGGACCAGGACGTAGTGAGTACAGCCAAGCGGGCAAGGAGACAGAAGCAAGCCAGGGGCAAAGCAAAGAAGGTCAAGCAGAACTGCAGCAAGGCAGAAGCACGGCAGGAGCAGGCTGGAGCAAGCAGCAGTGGGGCCAGGAATCCAAAAGAATTACAAGCACTGAGGGAGAGAACAGGGCAGGTAATAAAGGACAGGGGGCGGAGCTAACTCCGACAGACCAGGCCGCGATAGGCTCTCCCACTCCTGAGCCTGCCACCCTGGTTGGTGGGAGATGGTGTCAGAAGAACAGGTCTGGCCTCAGGTGTGGATTGATTAATCCCAGGAGTATACCTAGATGAAGTACCTGGCAGATCCCTAACATAAATATGTTGAAATGCAAAAAAAATAATTAATTCTATTTTGATTCTTTTCCATTGCAAAAAATAAATCTGAATGGGGTGGCAGCATCAGAGAGATCGATAGTGAGAGTTAACCCCTTCCCGCGATTGGGCGTGACTGTACGTCCAGAAACCAAGTGAGTTCCCGCACACGGGCGTACAGTCACGCCCTGGAGATAAAGCGAGCACAGGAGCTGTGCGCGCTTTATCTTCAGCGGCTGTCAGCTGTTATACACAGCAGACATGCCGCTGCAATGGCTGCGATGGCTGTTACCGCCAATCGCAGCCATTTAACCCCTTCAATGCGGCTGTCAATGACGTCCGCCGCATTGAAGTGGTTTACAGCGGGAGGGAGCTCCCTCTGTACCCCCCGGGCCCCCCCGCGATGGATCGCGGGTGGCGATGGTTGCTATGGCAACCAGGTAGCCATTGCTAGGCTTCCTGGTTGCCCAGGTACGGAAGCCTATTAGGTCCTGCCCGAGGCAGGACCTAATACGCTAAGGGTATGTGCACACGGTAGCAGGCTTTTACGTCTGAAAAGACAGCCTGTTTTCAGGAGAAAACAGCTGCCTCGTTTCAGACGTAAATGCTCCTCCTCGCATTTTGCGAGGCTTCTCTGACAGCCGTAAATTTTGAGCTGTGCTTCATTGAGTTCAATGAAGAACGGCACAAATTACGTCTGAAAGAAGTGTCCTGCATATAATGTATATAAGTGTCCTGCACTTCTTTTGACGAGGCTGTATTTTTACGCGTCGTCGTTTGACAGCTGTCAAACGACGACGCGTAAATGACAGGTTGTCTGCACAGTACGTCGGCAAACCCATTCAAATGAATGGGCAGATGTTTGCCGACGTATTGTAGCCCTATTTTCAGACGTAAAACGAGGCATAATACGCCTCGTTTACGTCTGAAAATAGGTCGTGTGAACCCAGCCTTACTGTCAGTTGAAGAATGAGGCTGGGTTCACACGACCATGTTACGTCCGTAATGTACGGAACGTATTTCGGCTGCAAGTACCGGACCGAACTCAGTGCAGGGGGCCGGGCTCCTAGCAGCATAGTGATGTACGACGCTAGGAGTCCCTGCCTCTGCGTGGAACTACTGTCCCGTACTGTAATCATGATTACAGTACGGGACAGTTGTCCTGCAGCGAGGCAGGGACTCCTAGCATCGTACATCACTATGATGCTAGGAGCCCGGCCCCCTGCACTGAGTTCGGTCCGGGTCTTCCGGCCGAAATACGTTCCGTACTTTATGGACGTAACATGGTCGTGTGAACCCAGCCTGACAGTTACAATACACTGCACTACATAAGTAGTGCAGTGTATTGTATCGGGGATCAGAAGACCAGATCTTCATGTCCCCAGGTCAGTGTAAAAGAAAATGTAAAAAAATGTGAAAGAAAAATAAATAAATAATAAAAACAACATGAAAAAAAAAAACGATACATAATAGGTATCTCCGCGTTTGGAATGGCCTGATCTATAAAAATGTCACATTATTTTTACCGCACGGTGAACACCGTAAAAAAAATTTAATAAAAAACAATGACAGCATTTTTTTTTTTGTTTATGTTGTCTCAAAAAAAAATGTAATAAAAAGTGATCAAAAAGTTGCAAGTAACGCAAAATGGTACCAATAGAAACAGTTCGTCACGCATAAAACAAGCCGTCCCACAGCGATATCAACTAAAAAATAAAAAAGTTATGGCTGTCAGAAAATGGAGACACTAAAACATGATTTTTTTAGAAAATAATATTTTTATTGTGGGAATGTAGTGAAACGTAAAAAAACGATATAAATTTGGTGTCGCTGTAATCGTATCGCCCCGCACAATAAAGTTAACATGTTGTTTATACTGCACTTTGAACACTGTAAAAAAAACAAAAAAAAAAAACGTGCTAGTATTGCAGTTTTTTGGTTTCCTCATCTCCCCAAAAATTAAATAAATAGTGATAAAAAAAAAAAAATCGCATGTAACCCAAAATGGTACCAATAAAAATTACAGCTCGTTCCACAAAAAACGCGCCCTCACACAGCTCCGTCAAAAATAACACGTTATGACTCTCAAAACGCAATGATGCAAAATGACGGCCCAGACTAATTTTTTAGGTCCAGTAGAATTAAATACACTAAATACCCCACATCGTCATTTGCTCGACCCCACAGGTGGACCTAGTAGATGCAGCGGAGATGAGGAAACTTTAGGGCCTTGTGCGGCTTATAGGGCTAGTGAAGAAGTCAAAGATTAGGCAACACTGGAGAGCAGATATTTTGTATAATAACCAATAAACCCGGCCTGTGCATAAAGGATTGGTTCAAAGCGTACCACACCAATCCATGGATTATTCATTCTCCCCATTATTACATCATCCTATTATGCCCTGGTGCACTCCGCCCAGCTTACATATACCCTGATGTACTCCGCCCAGCTTACATATACCCTGATGTACTCCGCCCAGCTTACATATACCCTGATGTACTCCGCCCAGCTTACATATACCCTGATGTACTCCTCACATATATCCTGATGTACTCCACACATATATCCTGATGTACTCCACACATATTACATATACCCTGATGTACTTCTCACAGCTTACATATAGCTCGATGTACCCGCACATATTACATATACCCTGATGTACTCCTCACATATTACATATATCCTGATGTACTCCTCACAGTTTACATATATCCTGATGTACTACGCACAGTTTACATATACCCTGATGTACTCTGCATAGTTTACATATACCCTGATGCACTCCGCCCAGCTTACATATACCCTGATGCACTCCGGCCAGCTTACATATACCCTGATGTACTCTGCCCAGCTTACATATACCCTGATGTACTCCGCCCAGTTTACATATACCCTGATGTACTCCTCACAGCTTACATATACCCTGATGCACTCCGCCCAGCTTACATATACCCTGATGCACTCCGGCCAGCTTACATATACCCTGATGTACTCTGCCCAGCTTACATATACCCTGATGTACTCCGCCCAGTTTACATATACCCTGATGTACTCCGTCCAGCTTACATATGCCCCCACATTATAAAATAAAATTCCACTAAAACACCAAGCAAAATCTGCACTTCAAAAGCCAAATGGTGGTCCAACTGAGCCTGGCAGTGTGCCCAAACGGCAATTTATTACCACATATGGGGTATTACTGTATTCTGGAGAACCCGCTTAACAATTTATGGGATGTGTGTCTACGGTGGTACAAGCTGGGCACAACACATTGGGCACTGAAATGGCATATCTGTGGAAAAAAGCAATTTTCAATCTGCAACATCTATTGTGTACTCATTTTTGCGAAACACTTGTGCGGTCAAAATGCTCACTACACCCCTAGATAAATTCTTTGAGGGATCTAGTTTCCAAAATGGGGTAATTTATCGGGGGTACCACTGTACTGGTACTATAGCTCAATGCAACATGGTGTCAAAAAACTAATCTTATAAAATCTCCACTCCAAATACTAAATGCCGCTCCTTCCCTTTAGAGCCTTGCTGTGTGTCCAAATAGCAGTTTATGACCACGTGTGGGGTATTTCCGTACTCTGAAGAAGTTGCTTTACAAATGTTACGGTGCTTTTTCTCCTTTATTTGTTGAGAAAATGAAACATTTTGAACGAATGCTACGTCTTATTGGAAAATAATGTAATTTTTCATTTTCACTGCCCATTTCTAAAAAAATATATGAGACACCTGTGGGGTCAAAATGCTCACTACACCCCTAGATTAATTCCTCAAAGAGTGTAGTTTGCTAAATGGAGTCAAGTTTTTTCCACTGTACTGGTACCTAAGGGGCTTTACAAATGCGACATGGTGCCGAGAAATCAAACCAGCAAAATCTGTAATCCAAAAGCTAAATGGCGTGCCTTCCCTTCTGAGTCCTGCTGCTTGCCCAAACAGCAGTTTATGACCACATGTTGGGTATTTCCGTACTCTGGAGAAGTTGCTTTACAAATGTTGGGGTGCTTTTCATCATTTATTTGTTGAAAAAAATAAAAATTTTGAAGTAAAGCTACATCTTATAGGAAAATAATGTGATTTTTCATTTTCACTGCCCAATTCTAATGAAATCTATGAAACACCTGTGGGGTCAAAATGCTCACTACACCCCTAGATTAATTCCTCAATGGGTGTAGTTTGCCAAATGGAGTCACTTTTGGGTAGTTTCCACTGTACTGCTACCTAAGGGGCTTTGCAAAAGCGACATGCTGCAGAAAAATCAATCCAGCAAAATCTGCTCTCCAAAAGCCAAATGGCGCTCCTTCCCTTCTGAGCCCTGATGTGTATTCATACAGTAAATTATTACCACATATGGGGTATTTCCGTACTCTGGAGAAGTTGCTTTACAAATGTTGGGGTGCTTTTCCTCATTTATTTGTTGGAAAAATGAAAAATCTTGAGGTAAAGCTAAATCTTATTGGAAAATAATGTAATTTTTAATTTTCACTGCCCAATTCTAATGAAATCTATGAAACACCTGTGGGGTCAAAATGCTCACTACACCCCTAGATGAATTCCTCAAGCGGTGTAGTTTCCAAAATGGGGTCTTTTTTGGGGTGTATCCTTTATTTTTGCACCACAAGACCTCTTCTAACCCGACATGGTGCCTGAAATATAATTTAAGAAAAGGAAGGCCCAAAAATCCACTAGGTGCTCCATTGCTTCTGGGGCTTTTGTTTCAGTCCAGTAGCGCACTAGGGCTACATGTGGGAGATTTCTAAAAACTTCAGAATAAGGGCAATAAATATTCAGTTGTGTTTCTCTGGTAAAAACCTTCAGTATTACAGGAAAAATTTATTAAAATGGAATTTCTGCAAATTTCCCTTCCACTTTGCTTTAATTCCTGTGAAACGCATAAAGGGTTAAGAAACTTTCTAAATGCTGTTTTGAGTACTTTAAAGGGGTGCAGTTTTTAAAATGGGGTGATTTGTGGGGGTTCCTAATACATAAGGCCCTCAAAGCCACTTCAGAACTGAACTGGTCCTTAAAAAAAAATAGGCTTTTGAAATTTTCTTGAAAATGTGATAAATTGCTGGTAAACTTATAAGCCTTGTAACGTCCTAGAAAAATAAAAGGATGTTAAAAAAATGATGCCAATCTAAAGTAGACATATGGGAAATGTTATCTAGTAACTACTTTGTGTGCTATAACTATCTGTCTTACAAGCAGATACATTTGAATTTATAAAATGCAAATTTTCTCTACATTTTGGTGTTTTTCACACAAAAATATTGAATTTATCAACCAAATTTTTTCACTAACTTAAAGTACAATATGTCACGAGAAAACCGTCTCAGAATCGCTTGGATAGGTAAAAGCATTTCCAAGTTATTACCACATATAGTAACACACGTCAGATTTAAAAAATGAGGCTGTGTCATTTGGTCCAAAAGTGGCTGGGTCCTGAAGGGGTTAAAGGGGTTTTCCCATCTTGGATATTTATGGCATCAACACAGGATATGCCACAAAAGTCCGATCGATGCAGATCCCACCTCTGGGACCAGCACCTATGTCTAGAACGGGGCCCCCTAAACCCCGATCTAGCTTACTCGGCTTCCGCTGCCTCGCGACCACTTCCTGGTTAGGAGTTACGGAAATAGACGAGTGCTCGCTTAGCCACGCTGTTTCCATAACTCCCATAGGAGTGAATGGGAGTTACAGAAACAGCGTAGCCTGGCGAGCTACGTTGTTTCCGGAATTTGGGAGCTATGGAAACAGCGTAGCTCGCCGTGCTATGCTGTTTCTGTAACTCCCATTCACTTCTATGAGAGTTACGAAAACATCGTAGCTCAGTGAGCTAGGCTTTTTCCGTAAATCCCCACCACCTAACCAGAATATGGCCGGGAGGCAGCGTGAGCCGACTAAGCTAGAACGGGATTTAGGGGGCCCCGTTCTAGAGATAGGTGCGGGTCCCAGAGGTGTGTCTCTGACATTCATGGCATATCATGTGGAGATGCCATATATGTCCAAGATGGGAAAACCCCTTTAACAGAGCTATGTCAGAACCATTTACACTGAGAAATGGTGGTATATTTCATTCAGCCCTAGTAGCAGCATAGTGGACTGGCTTGTTGAGTTGTGTGAGGCCCCCTCAATGGCAATAAAAATTGAAGCAGGGCCAAAGTGTACGATTGCGTGTCAGCCATATTTGTCTGCAGACAGAGATGACACCTTGGGGGTGATTTATGTAGAGTAGCTTATTATACGCCAGTCTTAACCCCTTCCCGTCGTAAACAACTTTCAGATTTTAATTTTCGTTTTTTCCTGCCCACCTCCCAAAAGCCATAACTTTTTTTATTTTTCCGTCAATATAGTCCTATGAGGGCTTTATTTTTGCGGGACGAGTTGTAGTTTTTTGTAGCACCATTTACTGTGCCATATAATGTACTAGGAAACGGGGAAAAAAATATTTGTGGGGTAGAAAATGAAAAAAAACAGCGATTCCTTCATTGTTTTTTGCGCTTAGTTTTTACGGAATTCACTGTGCAATTAAAACAACATGTTAACTTTATTCTGCGGGTCAATACGATTACGGCGATACCAAATATATATAGTTTTTTTCTATATTTTACTACTTTTACAAGTAAAAAACTAAGTGTACAAAATAAATTTAATTTTGTGTCGCCAAATTCTAAGAGCCATAACTTTTTTATTTTACTGTCGATTAAGTGGTATGAGGGCTTATTATTTTGCGGGATAAGCTGTAGTTTTTATTGATATCATTTTGAGGTACATGTGAGGTTTTGATCACTTTTTTGTCCATTTTTTGTGGGAGATGAGGTGACCAAAAAATAGTGATTCTGGCGTTTACATTTTTTTTTTTTTACGGCGTACACTGTGCAGATTAAATAATTATATATTGTAATAGTTAAGACTTTTACGGATGCGGCGATACCAATTATGTTTATTTATTTAATTTTTTACTATGTTCTAGGGCAGGGGCGTAGCTAGGGGGGGCATGTGCCCCGGGCGCAACTTAGAGGGAGGCGCCAGAAGGGCCGGACTGGCAAATGTAAGATTGGCCGGTGAACAGTGGGCTGGGTGCTCACACAATCCATGTCAGGTAGTGTTGGGCTCGGGCACTGCTGCCCCCTGGTGTTCACAACTACACTTTGCTTAGAGATGCTCCTCTACAATAATGGGAGTGTGCAGTAAAACATAGTCTAGTGATTATTGGCCGAGCCCCGGCTAATCAACGCTAGACTTGTTTTCAGCACAGGTTCCCAGATAATCAGTAGAGTCCTGCCTGACTACATGTAGAAATCAAGCCTAACATTGATTGGCCGAGCTTTAGCCAATCAGCGCTAGGCTTGCTTTCTGCTCTGCCCACAGAGCACAGCTTCAGTTTTGCTGCCGAGAAGAAGACGACTCGTGCCCCTGCCAGGTGTGTGACTCACAACTACTGCACAGCACCAGCAGGTTTATCTCTTCAGCAAAGCTGCAACCAGCCTGCTAAAGTGATGGGGGATCAAACAGTATATGGGTCATAGGTAGTGCACACTGGTAATGGTCCGCAACTGCAAGCAGAAAGCAAGTAAATACAGGAATGTGAGTGAAGTGGTGTGTTTGATTTTTGTAGTGTGATTGGTGTAGTGTTTACAGTGTATATCCATTGTATGAGTGATATATGCACTTTGTGTGAGCTATATGTGTGTCTAATGTATTATGGTGTCTGCGTGTGAGGTATGCGTCTAGTGTGTGTGTGGGGTGTGTATTTAGTGTGTGAGTGGTATGTGATTGGTGTGTGTCTAGTGTATGAGTGGTGTGTATTTAGTTTGTGTGGTGTGTATTTAGTGCGTGCGGGGTGTGTGTGGTGGGTATTTAGTGTGTGTGTGTGTGTGTTGTGTAGTTTGTGTCTAGTGTGTGTGATGTGTGTACTATGGTTCCAGTGTGTGCTGTACTGATTGTGTCCAGTGTGTGAGATATAGTGATGGGGGATCAAACAGTATATGGGTCATTGGTGGTGCACACTCGTAATGGTCTGCACCTGCAAGCAGAAAGCAAGTAAATACAGGAATGTGAGTGAAGTGGTGTGTTTGATTGATTTTTGTAGTGATTGGTGTAGTGTTTACAGTGTATATCCGGTGTATGGTGCTATTATAATTAGAGGTGCAGTGTATGGTGCTATTATAATTAGAGGTGAAGTGTATGGCGCTATTATATTTAGGGGCGTAGTGTGTGGTATAATGAGAACTTTATCTTTGTTTATAGGTGTAGAAATGTTTGAAAAGTGAGAAGCTGAAGACATCTGAGCGGCAAACTGCAGAAATGGGCTGTGATCGGGAGAAGTCCTCATAGAGGTCTGCACCGGATGGAGAAAAATAACTAGAATCTGAGACGTCACTGTGGGTCACTTAATGTAAATGTTTATTCTGCCTCTAATTAGTACTGTAGTCACTGTATGATCTGCAGCGAGATGATGGGTGATATGATTATGATATGATTATTTTTTTTGTGAAACAGCAACTCCCAGCATATACTTACCATTGTTCTGGCCATGCTGGGAGCTGGAAACAATTTAGTGCAAACCTATACGGCAGGGGTTGCACTAAATTGAGCTGTATTTGTGCTGGTGTTGTATATATGTACTGAGCTTTGTTCTGGTGCTGTATATATGTCAGAGCTTGGCTCTGGTATTGTATATATGTACTGAGCTTTGTTCTGGTATTGTATATATGTACTGAGCTTGGTTCTGGGGCTGTATATATGTACTGAGCTTTGTGCTGGAGCTGTATTTATATACTAAGTTTTGTTCTGGTGCTGTATATGTACAGAGCTTGGTACTGGAGCTGTATTTATGTACGGAGCTTTGTCCTGGTCATGTATATATGTAATGAGCCTCGTTCTGGTGCTGTATATATGTAATGAGCTTGGTTCTGGTGTTGTAAATATGTAATGAGCTTGGTTCTGGTGTTGTGTATAGAACTATATTGCTTGTAAAATGTACAAATGTTTTTATGCTTGAGTTACATAAAAAAAAATGTGGAAAAGAAATGGCACGTCATTGATTGGTAGAGAAAACAAACATGGCGAGGGGGAAGGAGATGTCGGGAAAGAGGTTGATGGGGGGGCGCCAAACTGAATCTTTTCCCCGGGTGCTGGAGAACCTAGCTACGCCTCTGTCTAGGGGGAAAATGGGAAAAGGGGGGTTTTTGAACTTTTACATTAAAAAAAAACCTTTATTTTACAAATTTCGACTTTTTTTTTTTTAGTTCCCCAAGGGGACTTCAACCAGCAATCGTTGGATCGCCTGCAGAATATACTGCAATGCCAATATATTGCAGTATATCGTCTTTCGGACAGGCTTCTATTAAGACCTGCCAGAGACAGGGCTTAGTAGAAGCACAATGATGCCGGACGTGGGGGCCTTCGTTAGGCCCCCAGGCAGCCATAGCAACCATCGCCACCCTGTGATTGCATTGTGGGGGGTGCGATGAGCTGCTAGAGGGGGTCGCCCCCTCTAACGATTTAAATGCCGCAGTCGCTGTTGACAGCAGCATTTAACGGGTTAAACAAGCGGGATCGCACTCGTTACTGTGAAGTGTCAGCTGTAACATACAGCCAACACCCGCATCGTATGGAGCGGGTTCACTCCGTGAGCCCGTTCCATACTTCCCCCTACCCGGCTATGACGTATGGATAAGTCAAATGTCGGGAAGGGGTTAATATACAGGTCACTGGAGTAAGATGCACCTAATATATTAAGAGACACATCTCTTAATAAATTGGGTGTAAGTCTGACTGTCCGTACACCAGTGAACCAGTCAGAAAACTGGCGTAGGGCCCCACTGCTGAGAACCCCAACGATTTTTAGAACAGGGGACCTAAACACCATTCCTCCTCACTGCACGATCGCAGTTAGGATTTTGAATGGACCGGTGGTCACGCATGTGTGCTGCCGCTCCATTCAATGTTTAACCCCTTAATGACTATGCCATTTTGCGCGTCAATGACCAAGGATTTTTTGTTTTCTCACTGTCGCATTCCAAGAGTCGTAACTTTTTTTTTTTATTTCGTCGACATAGCCGGACTTGTTTTTTGCTGGACGAGTTGTGTTTTTCAATTGCACCATTTTTGGATGCATATAATATATTAACTTTATTTTAGGAGAGAATTGAGAATAAATCGCTATTCCAGCATTGATTTTCACGTTATAAATTTACACCGTTTACTATGCAGCCTAAATAAAAGGGTGACCTTTATTCTGTGGGTCGGCACGATTAAGGGGATACCAAATATGTAAAGGTTTTATATGTTTTCTTAAGTTTGCAGAATAAAAACCCTTTTAGAAAAAAATTTACTTGTTTTTGTATCGCTGCATTCCAAGAGCCGTAACTTTTTTAGCTGTACGTGGTATTGATTTTTGCGGGCCAAGGTGTAGTTTTCATTAGTACTATTTTGGGGTACATGTTATTTTTTTTTTTATGGGGAGAATGGCAGAAAAAAAAAATGTTGTCATTGTTTTTTTGGACACTGTTCATCCGGCGGTTTAATTAATTTGTTTCAGTTCATTGTTCGAGACGTTACGATCGCAGCGATACTATATATGTGTATGTGTTATTTGTTTTGACACTTTTACTAAATAGAACAACTTTTTGGGGAAAGAAGTGGTTTTATTTTATTTTTCCCCATAAACTTTATTTAACTAACTTTTAACTTTTTTTTTGTCCTCTAGGGCACTTCAATTTGCGATTGCAGATATAATGCTTTGGTGTACTTAGTGCAAAACTGACAGGCAATCTATTAGGCCATGTCTCTGGCATGGCCTAATAGGCAGCTGCTGAAGGCAGACCTGGGGGCCTTTGTTAGGCCCCCGGCTACCATGGAAACCCAACGGCACTCTGCAATTTCTTTGCGGGGGTGCCGATGGGGTGACAGAGGGAGCCCCCTCCATCTGTCAAACACTTTAGATGACGCTGTCGCTATTGACAGCGGTATCTAATGGGTTAAACTGCTGGAATCGGAGAGCGCTTTGATTCTGGCATTTGGTGCAGGAGCCAGGCTGTGTATAACAGCCGTACTCCTGCCGCTGATCGCGTGGGTACAGTGGCAGTAGCCATGCGATCAGAGGACAGATATATCCGTCATTATGCGGGAACTAGCTCCTGCATAGGGCGGTTATATCCGTCCTTCGTCATAAAGGAGATAAGGGGCTTAAGAAGACAACCGAGTACAGCTCTAGGTTGGTTCCGTCCTTCCCATAGACTTTGCATAAAGTTGCAGCACACACATGCGCGACCGCCAGTCCGTTCAAAATCCTCCTCACTGTGATCGTGCAGTGAGGAGGAACGAGGTTTGGGACCCCTGTTCTAGAAATCTGTGGGGGGTCTCAAAGATTTATGGCCTAACATGAGGACATCATGTGTTGTCCATGAAAAGTGATCAACCCTGAGTTTACACTGAGATATAGGCGCAGATTATTAATATATGGACTATCTACAAGTAAGTTTGTACTAACAACAATGGGGAACAATTTCCTATCATAGCAAGCCAAAGCCCTGCTATTCCCCATAATGGGCTTTTCTAGTTTTTATTTCTACATTTATGGAGATACACAGTGATCGTATTGGAGAAAATGTAATGTAGGACCGATCTCATACAATCTAATGGATAATACTATCCTTTGTGCAACCCAACATCCTCATCAGAATGGTAGCGATAATCATCATGTACAATCCTAGCCTATTATAGATCTAGTACCAATTTGGTCTGGCCTTTTAGAATAAGAGCAATGAGACAAGCGCCCTGCTCTCAGCAAACCAGCTGTTGGAAAGCAAAGGGGTTTACACACTGTTCCTGCTCAGAGCCGTCTGCTGGCTGTGTCCGCAATAGCGCTAGCTTGTAGTACAAGGAAAACACATTCCACAATACGCTTATGTTTTTTTTTTAATTGCAGAATAGAATAAAAAAAAATGTAAAGATAAATACATATTTAAATAGGTTACAAAGTATACTTGTAAAGGGAATGTCTGTGTAGCGGTATACATGTATACTCAAAGGTATGAAATGTAATATTTGCACTGTTTTCTATTTCTTTCTCCATAAAAAGAAGATATTGAAAAAAATATATATAACTAGATACAGTAGGTCTTTGTTTTGCGGACTTTTTCTTCACCTGGAATCCTTTTCATTTAACACGGCGCATTCTTCTGTCAGTCTTTTTTTCTCACCGAGCTTAGTCCTGACAGCGTCCATTAGAAAAGATGCAAAGGGAATCTGAAACACAGTAAAAAGTAAAAAAATGGCTATCCAATCCGCCCTGTGCTTCAGCTTGGATACAGTTGATAACTTTACTCAAAGTATTAAATCCCTGTTTGATCTTCAGACTATTGGAAATATTCTCCTCTCATCAATTCTACACAGATCAACCTGGTTACAGCAAAGGACATTGTGCTTTATCTTAAAAATGATCCAAGTGCAGGAGTGAAATGAATTAAGACAAACACACTATTGAAGAAGTCATGGTTTAGTGATTATTTTAATGATGCAATTTGCAATCCAAGCAGGGAAGACATACATCTTCATGCAGATGATCAATATGAAGTTACAGTCATCTGCAGGTCAGTCACAGCAAAGCGACGACTACTAACAGGATATTAACAATACACTATCTCGTAAACCAGGGAAATGCAACATTGTCTTACATAAAGTAAACTTATCATAGCTGCATCATTTGCACAGCCAGCAAACATTATCTGCTTTATTTACAAACACACTAGCTACAAAATGGTTAAAGTCCAGCTACTATGTTTCATTTATTAGGCAAATACTTAAAGAGGCTGTCACCACATTATAAGTGCCCTATCTCCTACATAGTCTGATCGGCGCTGTAATGCAGATCACAACAGTGGTTTTTATTTTGTAAAACAATAATTTTTGACCAAGTTATGAGCAATTTATGATTTATACTAATTAGTTTCTTAAGACAACTGGGCATTTTTTTACTTTTGACCAACTGGGCGTTGACCAATCAGCGTCATACACTTATTTTCATTCCAGCCCAGCTTCTTTCACTGCAGTGTGATCTCGCGAGATCACGCTGTGCTGTCACATACGCCCACATTAACTTTACTGAAGTGTCTTGAGAGTGAATAGACATCACATCCAGCCAGGACGCAATGTCTATTCACACTCCGGTAAAGTTTTTGTGGGACTTACTCACGCAGTACAGCGTGATCTCACGAGATCACGTTGTGCTGTGATTAAGTCACACACAAACTTTGCCGAAGTGTCAGGAGTATGAATAGACATCGCGTCCTGGCTGCAGGCGATGTCTATTCACTTTCAAGACACTTCAGTAAAGTTAATGTGGGTGTATGTGACAGCACAGCGTAATCTCGCGAGATCACGCCGTGCAGTGAATACAAATGGACATGAATGGAGAGAAGTGTATGACACTGATTGGTCAAAAAGAACCCCGATTTCTATCTAAAGTAAAAAGTGGTCGGTAAAGCATTATACGGTTTAATCTATATTCTGACCAATATTCTTGCCTGCCCCCAGGCCAACCACTGACCAGTTTCCACAGAAACACTAAACTATGGAATAGACTAATTTACAGCACTTTGAAGCCTGTAAATATATAACACATAGGTCAGCTTGTAGTAAGTAGAGAGTAGCCGGGTCAGAAACAAAAAGTTTATATTTAAAGTGTTGTCATTGTTACATAGTATTTTATTACAGAAATGAATGTTGTATGATGTAACAAGATTATCAGCTATTTCTTTCATTCATGTACAGATTTATTAAAAGCTATGTAAACTTTTTTTTACTAAAACAGTGTATTTTAGTGTTTAGTACAACTTTGTAATTTGTTTTTCTTAAAATCTTTTTTACTTTTTCAGATACAGCTGCTATGTATCCTGTATACAGAGCAGCTGTATCCTGCAGGTCTCTGATCGCATGAACCCCCTGTTATCGATCACATCTAAGTTCTTACGTATTGATCACATCTAAGTTAAGTCCCTGCAACACAAGACTGCCACTAGGAGGAGCAAAATGGATTTATACAGCTAGTCATGGTAGCCCATAGAATTTCTGGGCTTCCAGACGTGACAGAATCATGGTTCCTCTCCCACCTTCCTCTTCTGCATTAAGGGTTGCTACCAGGAATTTGACCTGTAGAAAAAATGGAGCCAAGCAGCAAAAAGCGCTCACATTTTTTTAGGGTCAATAATAATAATAATAAAAATCTTTATTTATAAACCACTGTTGAGCTTAGCGTTAATATCTTGTGTTTCCTGGCAGCTGTGGATAGTTTTAAAATTAATACTGAACGTTGCAGTTGGTCAGAGTGGGCTTAGGGACTTAATATTCTTAGGGTGGTTGGGGGCTAATGAAAATATTACTGGTGTAGTGAATGTGGTTAATGCCAACATTCTCATCACAGACAACCTCTTTCATAACAAGGCCGCTGATCGCCGTGGGTCCGAGGTCTGGCACCCCAGGCAAATAGCATATGAAATTGGGTTGCCATGAGGAGACAACCCCTTTAATGCAAATATCCCTGGCGGTTTTAGATAGGGAAGGGGTTAATCCTAAAATCTCTCTCGGCTCCAGAGGTATGATGCTGAACAACTAGCCTGTCATAGCAGGACATCTCAGACTGAATACATTCAGCTTCCTTATCCTGCCCTACACTGATCACAGATATTAGATGGAACTGTACGGCTTTATGGGTGCTCTGCCCAATCACTGAGAAAGTAGTCTGGTGCCTCCTTGACTCCTGGCCACTCCAAAATGAGCCCCACAGCTAGTATTGCATCCAATGAGCCTTTATAAATCCATATTTAGCTTGCTACCCCTAGTGGCAGCATACCTTTATGGATCTGTACATACACAGTGACACTTCCAGCTATCAAGATCTAGATTAGTGGCATGTTTCTGTGGATAATACTACTAAGGCTATGTTCACACCTGTGTCAGTGTGTTCCGTTGTCCTGCTCCGTAGAGGAGCAGAACAAGGGAATAACGGAAGCAACGGTTCCATTGCACAACGGACACGACCGGTGGCTGGCAGAACCCATTGACTTTAATGGGCTCCGTCGGCTTTCCGTTGGGGTGTCCGTGGGTGCGCTATGGTCTCCGGGAATCTCATCCGGATCTGTGACGGAAGCCCCTAACGGAGCCTACAACACATATGTGAACGAGGCCTACGTAGACAAAAATATGCACATAAAAATAAGGAATGTGATCACAAATACAAATTTATAAACATTTCTTTGGCAGTGCATTGTTGGTAAAAAAAAAAACAAAAAAAAAACAAAAAAGAAACTATTGTCTAAACTATTCTATGCTTATACAATATAGGTGTGTGTGTGTGTAATATATATATATATATATATATATATATATATATATACATATACACAGGGTGGGCCATTTATATGGATACACCTAAATAAAATGGGAATGGTTGGTGATATTAACTTCCTGTTTGTGGCACATTAGTATATAGGAGGGGGGAAACTTTTCAAGCTGGGTGTTGACCATGGCGGCCATTTTGAAGTCGGCCATTTTGTATCCAACTTTAGTTTTTTCAATGGGAAGAGGGTCATGTGACACATCAAACTTATCGAGAATTTAACAAGAAAAACAATGGTATGCTTGGTTTTAACGTTACTTTATTCTTTCATGAGTTATTTACAAGTTATGGGTGACATTATGGGTGTCAGGTCCGAGTATTCCTAGATGAACAGTTTCCTGGAAAGTGGATTGGTCGTCGTGGGCCAGTTGAATGGCCCCCTAGGTCTCCCGATCTGACCCCCTTAGACTTTTATCTTTGGGGTCATCTGAAGGCAATTGTCTATGCTGTGAAGATACGAGATGTGCAGCAACTGAAACTACGGATACTGGAAGCCTGTGCTAGCATTTCTTCTGCAGTGTTGCTATCAGTGTGTGAAGAGTGGGAGAAGAGGGTTGCATTGACAATCCAACACAATGGGCAGCACTTTGAACACATTCTATAAGTGGTCAGAAACTTGTAAATAACTCATGAAAGAATAAAGTAATGTTAAAACCAAGCACACCATTGTTTTTCTTGTGAAATTCTCGATAAGTTTGATGTGTCACATGACCCTCTTCCCATTGAAAAAACGAAAGTTGGATACAAAATGGCCGACTTCAAAATGGCCGCCATGGTCAACACCCAGCTTGAAAAGTTTCCCCCCTCCTATATACTAATGTGCCACAAACAGGAAGTTAATATCACCAACCATTCCCATTTTATTTAGGTGTATCCATATAAATGGCCCACCCTGTGTGTGTATATATATATATATATATATATATATATATATATATATACGTATATATATATATATATATATATATACACACACACACACACACACATATATTTATATATTTTTTTAAAATTTATTATATTTTTTTTTAAATTAAAAGTAGTAGTAAATGTGCAATCCTTAGATCACAAAACACTGAACACCAGGCAGCTGTGAATAAATTCCAGTTCAATTACATGTATGACCGGTGAATGGAAAAATCGTTACGAGTATCTGATAGACATTTCCATCAGTACAAATACATTCCTATATCACACTTTTCAAACACACATTCTATTGTAGGATTGTAATGTAAATGTCAGACAAATGACAGACACTGCTAAGGATAGTGTTCATTTTCATGTATGCGCAATCTTAATCCAACAAGAAGAATTTTTAACAATCATGTATTTAGACATCACAATAACTGTTTGGCCATGTACAGATGTGATGGATTTGTTGCAGATTGATGGTGCAAGAAAATCAGCAACAGAATAATTCCGCTAGGTCTGACATACCCTTACAGGCTGTGCGCTGTATGCGGATGGACTACTAAGCTCAGCGATATAATGGAGAGGAATACTTAGACCCGTCATTCGCATGCAGTGCATGCCCAGTTTGCGGGTTTACAGCGGGGTAATGCAGGCGAGCTATTTACGGATTACTGTAGTTTAGGGGCGTTTCAGAAGTGACAAATTCCCTTTAAGGAGATGTACATTTCTTTAAAAATGTTATTAAAAGCATGGAAAGTAAAGTATGGTACACAAAGTTTACACGTAATCCCTCAGCTGAGGACAAGATCTGTAAATAAAAGGACAGAACAGAAAATAAGCAGATTCTAATAAAACGTACAGTAAAATCACTTTAATCCAGCAATGAAGGGAATTTGTGGAGGATGAATTATGGAAACTTCTGGATTCTTAAATGGAAGAGTATATATATATATATATATATATATATATATATATATATATATATATATATATATATATATATATATATATATACATATATGTGTAAGAGTACAGAACAGACAGACCAAAGTCAAGTCTCAACTACTAGCACTTGAAGAGTCTCATAACTGGTTATTACTGCTTCTTAGGAGATGCCAGATTATATTGCAGTGCCTTGCTGGCATAAAGTGGTGCACTCTCAGAATTCCTGCAGTTAGGTGCCGGATTAAAGTTATTTATTCCAGTACTGTATTATTAAGCAAAGTATTTCTGATCATTTGAAATGCTATGATGCCAGTTTACCAGAAGGTGGCGGTAGTGGATAAATTAAAAACACAGCAACATGTAACTAGAGAAGTGTGAAGCAGTAGAGCGTACACAGCAGAAAATACTATTCTGACATGTCCAGGTCTTTTGGGTTTCTGATCAGGAATTAATATGTAGAAAATCGATATAGTATAAAAGATGTTTATGAATGCCACCTAGAATATCATCTGCTTTAGGACAACATATGGGAGCATACTGATCAATGAAATGATGCCAAGTTTTTGGTATAATTGCATCATTGAATAGAACAGTGTTAAGACTGAATTTATCAAGTCCATTGACAGTTTTTCTGCTATGCAACCTACAGATGTAGCCATCTTAATCTTGACTTATCACATTAAATAGTGTCAAACTTTAACTTGACCTTTTCAATGCCTTTTCAATGGCGTTTGATGTGTGATATCACACTAACGTGATCAGAGTAAAGATAAACTTGGCTACATCTGTGTTTACTAAAGAGTTATACCACTTTTCTGCACAGAGATATGCAACGTTGAGCTACTCCAGGTACAACCTGGCACAGTACAGTAGCTGTGCCGTATTTCTCAATCGGGTGCGTTAAGGAAAACGGAGCAATCTATCCTAAAATTCCATACTGCAAATGAGTTAATATGCTCCAGTGTGTTTTACTGTATCAAGGTTTGCAATAAAATCTCGTTTTCAATTATTTCCTCCAAAGTTGCTGCATTCTCGATTTTACCATTTTTATATAGTCAAGTATTTCTACCCTTTGATTAAAAATATATCTTCTGTTTCAGTGGTGAAGTTGAGAGGTGAATCAACTGAAAGTATCAATTTCAATATTTCAAGAATAAACTTGCAAATGACCCACCTCACTGCCGTTTTTATCAATATGGCAACAAGTACTTTTTCTGTAACACTTGCCAACCTGTACTACGTGGGCTACAGCTTCTCGATTTGTCCCATTTGTCTTCAAACTCAGAATTTCAGCAAATTTTTACTACAAATATTTTGGTCTTGGTGTTTCTGTATATAGAAAGTACGTTTCTATATACAGTTTTTAGTTCAAACAGCGTTTTTAAGCGCTGATTTTGACACGGAAACGGCATCTGAATCAGCGCCGAGAAGCGCACCAGATCGCCCTTTATGGATCTCAATGAGAGGCAGAGCTTTTTTCCCCAGGTGGAATTTGGACGCTCACGGAAAACAAAAAGTGGAACACACATTCTTTTAGCGGTTTCCACCTCTGACAACCCATTAAAATCAATAGAAGGCAGAAAAAACCTGCGCCGCTCGTTTGGAGCGTTTTTTTTCATTAGACTCAACTGCTAAAAAAAAAAAAAGCAGGAACAAAAACGCAGCAAAAACTATTAAAAAAAACTTAAAAGAACGTTGGAAATTCAAAATCGACCTCAAAAGTCCGGAAGAAATTGTGTGTGAACTAGGCTTTTGTTTTGGTCAATGCTTATTATTACATAGCCGACTGGGTCATTACGCAGAGTAAAGTACTTCTCAGGTGATCACAAATCACAGAAATGTAACCTACATAATGCAGTGAACACTTTTGCAGGGTATTAGTGAGGATAGACCTCACATAATGGAAAAGAATAGAAGAATGAATTGTTGGGCCTGAACCTCCGCTTTGGTGGCACTCTACAGAAAATACAAGGGCTTGACTTGCATTAACAGCAGTTCCCTTATATGATATTAACAGAATCGACTGCCTTGCTTAAAAAGTAGAGCATAGCACTCAGGAGAACATTGAGAAGCCCTGGCAGGCCGCCTGCTTCCCATTTGCAGATTATAGACTGCTGTTTATGAGATGAAGCGCTGTCTGATAGGCCGGCTGGAAGACTGCTGGGAATTTGAAATGCCCTCAATGGTCCTATTTTATTTTTGGTTCTTCTAATGGGAGTACTTGTGTTGTTAATAATAATAATTATATTAGGAAATTGCTGTTTATGCTAATGTAGAAAAAAATGATGAAAATCTTCATGAGGTGTACTTTTTTTTAACTGAGCCACAGTGCAGTTATATTAGACTCGCTCAACGGCCTCTAATGTATAAATGTGTATACAGTAACAGCTACGCAGCTTTCCGTTCATATGTGCAGCATTCAGATTGTATAATGAAGTACACAAACACTTTCTCAATGTGCCGATTTATGGTTTTAGTCAATTTGTTGTACTAAACGTATCATTTAAAAATGTTAGACATTGCTCTTTAAATCAGTACAATAGGCAGCGAGATGTGCGCGTCTGAAGAATAACCCAGCTTTCTGAACCAATAGGGCTGCCCATTATAATGTTCGGTGGGATGAATGGATACCATAGATGTAGGTAAACGGACGTGGAATTAGGGAATATATATGAACTTCACTTATGTTACATCTGCCTATCACTCACAGTGCAATGTACTTTTAGAGAAACACATTTATACACGTCATCTACATACTGGAATATTGGTCCCTCTGGCAGGCAGCTGGGTAGAACGCACAAGATCTCACAGAAATACGACCTTGATATTTATGATACAGGCAATAGTTAACCTAAGAGTACAGGAAGAAGCGAGGCTTTCCCTGCTGGATCGCTGTCTGATAACTGCTGGCCGGTGTTTCCATCTAGCCGCATTCGGGAGTGAACATTTTGAATATTAATGGTTGGATACGGAGAGCACAACACATAAACCAAATGTAGAAAAAAAAAATCTAATTAAAGGAGAAATAAACCTCTTCAATTAAAGAGTTCACATTTCAAGTACTATTTGATTCCCCCCCCCCCCCCCCAAAAAAAAATCTTAATGGAAGGTAACAATAATCGAACTAATGGTTCACTGAAGGTTGCAGACTCCCTGCAGTTAAACTGTAAAGAGCAAGTACTGATTAGTAAATGGTAACTTCCCACTCCCCATTTTTATTTCGCCCTAAACCATAAGACCGGGCTGTAAAAAAAAATAAAAAAATATTCTAAGTCTTTAAAACATTATTGTTCTGTCACCAAGGAATAAAATGAGCTTGAAAATGATCTAAAGGGATACGATGCAGTTCATTATGTTAAACAGCAACAGCAGTGCTTTCCTAGTGTTCATAAAGACGGCTCTATTAAATTTACCTCCAGTCAATAATTAGGAGTCCACAAATAAACGCAGGCAATTAAATCAATACTACTGGACAATTACGTTCCATAGACCTCACTCAGAAAGACGCTATATTTTACGTAGCTGCATTAAATGGTCCAACATTCTCATTCGCAGAGGTATAGAAATCCGACGTAACGCTCCCATCTACAGAGAACATATATTCAACGCCAAGAGGAACATAACAGTTAATATCATCAGAGCAATTTAAGACAATAACATTGAAAAAGAAAGGGGGGTTATTATTTGCACCGTGGAGATGCCAAAAAGGCGCATTTCATATTTATATTATATGTTCAGATTTCTGGCTTCAAACTTATATTAGTTTATTAGATTCTATAAAATAGGTCATAAATTATTTCCAGTACATTATGGGCTGAAGATACAGAAGGGATTGTGCATTTACATATGCTTATTGAAAGTAAAGGTACCCGATTATCATATTTCTATGGTATATTATTTGTTTGTAGATCCCAATCAGGATACATGCAAGAGTTTAATGTTAGTGTTACCATGACAAATGGAAAGACGATGCATTAAGGACAGATATAGAAGTGAAATTCTGCTCAGTAACATGCTGGTAATACGGCACAAAGCAGAAAGGGGGACAGCATACAAAGTCACATAGTATGCGTAGTGCAACTCTGGTGGGGGCTCTGTCCAGCTGACCCCACACTAAATATCCAGTATGCTGCTAATACGGGAAGACATGTTATCAGATGACACATTCATATATGTGTGTGTGTGTGTGTGTGTGTGTGTGTGTGAGTGTGTATACACACATATATATATATATACACACACACACACACACACATATATATATATATATACACACACACACATATATATATATATATATATATATATACACACACACACATATATATATATATATATATACACACACACACACACACAACTATATATATATACACACACACACATACATATATATACACACACATACATATATATATATATACACACACACACACATATATATACACACACACACACATATATATATACACACACACACACATATATATACACACACACACACACATATATATACACACACACACACACATATATATATATATATACACACACACACACACACATATATATATATATATACACACACACACACACATATATATATATATACACACACACACACATATATATATATATACACACACACACATATATATATATATACATACATACACAGTTCTGCAATGCTCAATAGTGCTATTTAACTGCAAGACGCACAATCAAAGGATTCTAGAATGGAAAATTCAATCGTAAACAAGAAGGAGAATGTAAGGTAAGCAGCAGCAGGCAATGTACAAGGATAAGAGAACGCTGTTTGTCCGCACCATGTAGCACTAATGATTTACAGTCAGCTTCATGACATCTGCTGCCTAATTTTCCCCTCTCAACAGCCGCATGTATCATGGATACATATCAAATATTTCAATAGATATCACACTATGTGGGATTATTTCACAGACAGAGAAAACTTACATGAAACAGAAGAAAAGTTTCGCGAATTCTTGTAAATGATGTCAAAACAAAAGCAAATCTATGGCTTGAGAAGCAGGGCTCTCACCTGCCAATAAACTGCCCTTGATCACTTGCAAGAGGGGATCCTCCCAGCTGACTAGATGTGTGGAGAAAAAGAGATACTTGAAAGGGAAGAAAAAGTATCACACAGGTCACAGCAGCAGTCTCAACTGAACCCTCCGGGATTTCAACTAGTCTCGGCCTTGTCATCCTCTATGCAGCTTTCCACTCTGCCCAGAAAATGTCGATAGGAAAATGTTTGAGGGGCCTCTGGTGGAAATTTTTTCATTCTTTCTGCATCGACAGGATGCCAAATCAATATTTAGTTCCCACTAACAAGCTGCTCAAGGTCTCAGTAGAAAATATTGCAGAGAGTGCGGGAAGACACAGTAATAAACAGCTGTCTGACTGTGAGGAAAACATGAATTGACTGGAAGCAGGTCCATAGTAAAAGGTCACTGAAGCCCATGAACTCTTCAGGTGTCCCTATCAACTACTGAAATCTGCCTCAGAGAGAGGGGGGGGGGATAGATCCTTGTTTTCGTACAAGACAGCATGTACGCCAGTCAGATAATTAAATTAGTCAATTTGCGAAGATTCTTCCCGTCTTTCCCCTGTATTCTATTTTGTTAACTCATTGCAGTACAGAACCTTTACAACGCAATTACACATTTGTTGTCACAGCCCTTATAGCTGCGATGAAATGAAAAGGTCATACTTATACGTGATTCTCTTATCTATATTGACCACACAATTATTTTCTAACAACATACACATATAGGACAGGTTGGTATGAGCAATAGTGCTGGTTCGGCTGTTGAAGAATGCCTATACCTACTCATTCAGAACAATTGTTGAGATGTTGCCATTAGGTTAAGTTTAAGAGGTGCAAAGGAGACGGGTGCCTAGAAGCAGTGCCAGGTTGTAACAAGCACTAAACGTAACGGGTTCCCAGAAATATAAGGCTCTCTCATATTGAGATGGTCCAGACACCTCCGATCTTTTTTATATTCAATAGGAGACTTGCCTCGCTCAGGTCTAATCCTACATATGCCAAATAATATTACCAGTAAGAACTTGCCAGCAGTATATGTGGCTCCAATTAAGAACACCAATAGGTAGGATGCTGGGCAAACATGAACTGTCACCACCTTAAAAATATACCATACCACTAGAAAGGTAGCCATAATATTTTAGAATTTTTAATGCTACTTACTGTATCTGTTGAGAAGAATGCCAGCGCATAGAAATCTATGACGTTTAAGGAAAATTAATAAACTTCAACATGTTAATGATAAATCCTAGGCTATTGTGCAGTGACTATTTTGATAATACACTGGGAAAATTGTATCCATTTTATATATAAACTTCCCACTCCACATATATTACTGGGAATCAAAGACATCTCCGCTGATATCAAGGCATTCCCGGAAGAGGTACGGTGGAAAGACAGAAGCCAGTGTACAGGGAATATGTATAATAATAGGGTGCAAATTCGTGTTCTAGGAATGAAAACGAATAAACAAAAAGCAGTAGTAACAAATAGATCATAAAATAACACTTTAAACGAACTACACATCAGAGAGTATTAGACTGGGTTCCCACGTAGCGTAAACGCTGCAGAATTTCCGCAACGGAGATCTGTGTGGAAAATACACAGAATTTACAGCAGGAGGAAAGTGAATGAGGTAGGAAATCTCAACCACAAGCTGCGGGAAAAAAAAATGCAGAAAAGTCGTGCGGAAAGTGCTCAGCGGAGCAACTTTCAGTTCGCAGCATGTCAATTTATACTTTTGGTTCTGTGCAGAGATGCTGCGTGGTTGGCCCATAGACTTCAATGGGGAGCAGAAATTCTGCAACAGATTTCTTTTGTTGCAGATTGTATAGCGTTTACGCAGCGGAAACATATACTTTGCTATAGTCAATGCTTGACACTTTATCCGCAGGTAAGACCACTGTGGAAAAAACACAGCTTTCCGCAGGAATATGCCCAGCAAAAACACAATATTTGCTGTGGATTTCTGTGACTGAATTACTTTCTTCTTTAAGATTCCGATGCAGATTTTGGGTTGCAGAAGTTCCGCAGCATATCCTGTGTGTGGAAACATACCCTTAGGGTACAATCAGACACGCAGATTTGCAGCGGAATCCAAACGGAAAATCTGCAACAATTATCGTCAATTTATTGTGGGACTATGTGTGGTTTTACATAAGACTGCAGGAATAGATGCATTGGTATATAGATTACATTTATATTGTATTTATACAATTGCTCGCATCAACATACTGTATATAGTTTATTAGTAATAAAGTTCTGTAAAGCAATAAGTGAAAAGTCTCTGCAAGAAACTTTTCTTATAAGCCTTGTCTTTAATTCAGCAGACTTTTTTTTTCTTTTTTCATATAGAATAAAAGAAGATATTGCTATTAGTTTACTTTAGCCGGAGGTATGACTGTTTCCCTGCATACTCCTGAGAAGCATGCTGCACTCCACAGTGTTTTGCCTTTCATACGGCTCGACTTGAGTAAAACACACATATCTCCCCTCCGCACTGCAGACAGTTGTCAACAGCATTAGGCAGACAAGGTTAACTCCATCATCAAATATAGATATGAACCTGAATGCTAGAGTGGCTCGCTGCAGATAGCATGGGACTAAGTGCCGAGCAATGCCATGGCTGATGTAGTGAACCTCTACAGCCTAGCTGGTCTTTGCCAAGGAACAGTTAGCAGACTTTTGTGTTTGGCCCATGTGGTTTTAGCACAATAGGCAGATGTTATATTGTAGTGAATGGGAGTTTGAAAACATTCTATACACATAACGGGGGCAATCAAATGATTAGGATATGCTGTAGATCTTTTTAAAATTAGACTATGATCCAAGTCTTCGAGCCCATCTTCAGCTAACTGTCTTTCCGAGAAGAGCCAAAGTAATGCCATTATAGCTGAAGGGGCACTGCACTCGCTTGATTGCTTCTGCCTCTTTGTTTCAGCGATCAGTGGGGGTCTCAGCACCCGCACCCCCACCAATCAAAACTTCTGACATGTTAAAGGTTTTCTGAAATAACAGTTCAAGGGCTAGTTCACACAGAGTATTCTGGCGCGGTTTTTGATGCGGAAACTGCGTCAGAAACAGCACCAAAAAATGTCCGAAATAGCCTCCCATTTCAATGGGAGGTGGAGGCGATTTTTCCCCGCGAGCGGTAAAAAACGCTTGCGGGAAAAAGAAGCAACATGCCCTTTCTTCGGGCGTTTCAGTCTCTGACCCGCAAAAAAACGCAGCAAAAAACACGGCAAATAGAGAGCAGGCATGTTAAAATCTGCCTCAAAATTCATGAAGGAATTTTGAGGCAGATTGTTCCGTCTGCAAAAAACTCAGTGAACTAGGCCTTAACTTTATTCTGTGGGTTGTTACGATTAGGCCGCCACCTAATTTGTATAGTTTTTATGTTTTACTACTTTTGCACAATAAAAATCTTTTTGTTTCTTTTAACAAAATAATTTTGTGTCACCGAATTCTAAGACCTATAACTTTTATAATTTTCTGTTGACGGAGCTGCATGAGGGCTTTCTTTTTTGCGGGATGACTTGTAGTTTTCATTGGTACTATTTGAGGGTGCATATATTTTTATATATACTTTTTATTCCTGTTATTGGGAGGTGGGATGAACAAAATCAGATATTCTGGCATTGTTATCTCGTTTTTTTCACAGCGTTAAATGTGCAGGATAAATAACATTTTTAATTCTATAGTCCGAGTTGTTATGGAGCAAGCAATACAAATGTGTTATTTTATTCTTTTTTTTTTTTTTTTTTAATAATAAAACATTGTGTAAGGGGGAAATTTTTTTTTCATTTTTTTATTTTGTTTCAATAGTTTTTATTGAGAATTTTTTGAACATAAAAAACATATACACATTTCAAGTAATTCAAGTATACAGGAGATACAGAACGATAAGTCGAAGGCTTTGCCATGGAGCAGAGATAAAAACTATATCATTCAGTCCCGATGAAGTGACAGTAAAGAACAGAACATAACAAAAATAACTAAACATAACAAAACCATTCATATAGTGCAATAAGATTATATTGTACAGTCAATATCCAAATATATTTGTACTCTTATGTTCATGGCCTCCTTTTGAGATGAGATTTGAATTTATTATGACCTCTCACAGCTTATAAAATATACCTACTTATAGAGATTTATAGAAGGTGCTGTTGCACCACGGGGTCCATAGAAGGTTGAATCTTGCGAACGTAGAGTTCCCTAAGGCCATTACTCTTTCATAGGTATATGTCGTGTTAATTAATGCTAAGAGTTCCTCAACTATTGGGGTTTCTGCTTTCTTCCAATATCTCGTGATGGTTAGTTTTGCCATTACCAGAATCTTACAAATAAGGCATCTCTCCAGGGAATGGAAGCCCTCTTATTCTAGGAATAATAACGCTACTTGAGGGGACATGACAACTGGTTTTTGCATAACGATCTCCAAAAGTTCAGACACTTGAGCCCAAAACCTGTCTAATTTGTGGCATTGCCATAGCATATGGAATAGGGAACCTGTATTTCCACACCCTCTCCAGCATAGCGGTGAGGACTCAGGATATATCCTATGTAGGCGGTCTGGGGTGTAGTACCATCTCAGGGATGTTTTTAGTGCTGCTTCGATATGTTGAATGCACGGGAGAGCTCTATGTATGAGCTTAAATGAGGCCAACCATGTGGAGTCATTAAACGATCTCCCCAAGTCTCTTTCCCATGACTTAACTAAGTGAGTTTTGGTAAAAGAATAATGATTTTTAATCGTGTTATATATGGGTTTTAAACCTCCTATGCGTCTGGAGAAATGGGCAAATAACTTAAAGTTACATAAAGCGTCGAGATTGTTGGTGGTCTCCATGCAATGTTTTATTTGAAGATATTTAAAAAAGTCAGAGTTGGGTAGAGAGAATTTTGACTTTAGCCGCTCAAAGGTCACCAAATGATGATTGTCAAGCAGTGCGGAAACATCAGTGATGCCACCAGCAATCCATGACGTCAGCCTAAGGTTTGGAATTAGTAGCATAAAGAATTCTAAAGGAATATAACTTTTGAGTAACGGAATACGGTTAAGAGTGTTATTCTGGATGTAGGACCAGCATTCCAGAGTCGTCTTTGTCAGAGGGGACAATGGGCGCGAAGGTGCTAAATCCCAAAACGTCCAGAAAAGAGTGGTTTTTAAAGGTATAGGTGAAATATATGAAGTTTCAATTTGTAGCCACTGCTTTCCTGTGTCCATGGTCCACCAACTAGAAATTTGCGCTACCTGGGTGGCGATATAGTAGCTATGGATGTCCGGTATGCCCAAGCCGCCAATTTTCCTATCTCTAACCAATAAATGCATGGCAATTCGAGGGTGCGTTTTTGACCAGACAAATTGGGAGAGATTCCTTTGTGCTATCTGAAAATATCTTTTAGGGAGAGTAATAGGCAAGGTTTGGAATAGGTATAATAGTTTTGGTCGCAATCCGACCTAGCCATGAAGTTTCGAATTTAAGTAAGCGATCTGTATCTTTCTGAATAGCTTTTAATAGAGGTTCATAGTTAGCTGCGTATAGGTCCTTATATGAAGAAGTCAGAGTTATCCCCAGATACTGGATACCCTTCATTTGCCAATCAAAGGGGTATTTTGTTTTAAGTAAATGCAGTGTGGAGGGGTCTAAGTGAAAGGGAAGTATTTGTGATTTCTGCGCATTTAATCTATAGTACGATATGGTGCCAAAAGTCTTAATAATGTCCATGGAAGCTTCTAATGATGATTCTGGGTTAGTTAAAGATAAAATGATGTCATCTGCGTATAATGAGATAGTGTGTGAAACCTCGCGACATTGAATTCCCTTAATGTCCTCGCAGCGTTTAATGTGTTGAGCTAAGGGTTCCATGGAGAGTATAAAAATTTATGGAGATAATGGGCATCCTTGTCTGGTACCATTCGTTATATGGAACTCGGTAGACAGTATGCCATTAGTCTAGATTTTTGCTGTGGGTGCTGAGTAAAGTGCACTAATGGCTGTCAGAATGTTGCCCTCAAGTCCCATTTCTCCCAGGGTCGCAAAGGCATATGCCCAATTAATTCGGTCGAACGCCTTTTCAGCATCCAGGGCCAGCATCAATGCTGGTGTGGCTCTTGTTTCAATGAGGTGAAGTAGATTTACAATCCTTTTTGTGTTATCTGACGCCTGCCGCCCCTTAACAAATCCCACCTGATCTGAGCTTATCCAGGGTAGTTAGTAGAGGGGTGAGCCTTGCTACAAGAATCTTGCCATAAAGTTTGAGGTCTGAATTTAGTAGCGAAATGGGCCTGAAATTTTGGGGAGTATCGGGAGTCTTACCCGGTTTAGGGAGAGTGACAATAATAGCCGCTTGATTTTCCTTTGGAAAGGAGCCATGATCCATAGCCTGTTGGAAAAATTTAGTCAGATAAGGGGCCAGTACATTAGATAGGTTTTTATAATAAGAGTTGGAAAGACCGTCTGGACCTGGAGATTTACCCTGGGGAAGTGAACGTATGCTATTCAAAATTTCCAGCTCTGTCAATGGGGCATTTAAAGATCCTAATTGTTCTGCTGATAGTCTAGGGAGGGATGCTTTCCTAATGAAATCCATTATCTCATGGTGAGTGGGACAATTGGTAAAGGGGTCATCCTTTAGGTTGTAAAGAGAGGAATAGTATTTTCTAAATTGTTCTACTATATCTCTAGGATCCATGCGTTTATCTTGGGCGAGGGAGTCTTTCAGATATGGTATTCTGGTATTGAGCTTTAAGCCGAGCAGCTAGTAGTTTCCCTGCCTTATTGTTCTGGGAATAATAACGGGCTTTAGTTTTTCTTAAATTTTTCTCATATTCCGATACTAAGCAAAGACGTAGTCGTTGTCTAAGTATGAGTAATTGTGCAGCCCACTCTGAGGATGGAGATCATTTTTTTTTTGTGTCTACAAGACGTATTTCGTTAGTTAACAGAGCTACTTCTTCTAGACGCTTTTTTCGGACCGTGTGCCCTAAACGTATAAAGGTACCTCTTATGTATGCCTTGTGAGCATTCCAGAGGGAGGAGATTCCAATATCTGGCGTATCATTGCACTGGAAATATTCATGAAGGTCTCTTTCTATATCCAATTTATAAGTAGGATGAGATAAAAGATATGAATTGCATCTCCAGAGATAATCTGGGCTGGTGTCTTATGTTTCCGCAATCGTCAAAGTGATCGGCGCGTGATCTGACCACTGTATGCTCCCAATTGTCGTGGATTGGGATAAAAGGAGTGTCGCTTTGTCTATAATGAACATATCAATTCTAGAGTAACTATTATGGACTTGAGAATGGAACGAGTAATCACGTTCTGATCCATGTTGCATGCGCCAGATATCGTACAGCTCCTCCCCCCAGAACCAATCCCCAAAAGCAGCCCGTGATTGTCTAGGCTGTGACGTAGTGTCCATCCCAGAGTCCATAACAGAGTTAAAGTCCCCACACATAATCAGTTTTCCCTGTTTATGTTTAGCGATTAAACCACAGATTTTGTGAAGGAATCTCAATTGCTGGTTATTAGGCGCATACAACGTTAACAGAGAATATTTTACATTGTTAATAAAACAGATTAGTAATACATATCTCCCATTCGGATCTGCAAGCATCTCAATTAGCTGAAAAGCAACTGTATTTTTTACTGCTATCAAAACTCCTCTAGCCTTGGTAGAGTGATGTGACTGAAAAACATGGGGAAATTGGGGATGCTTAATTCGGTGGGCATCTTTTTCCAAGAGGTGAGTCTCTTGAATACACAGAACCTCACAGGCCAGCTGCTGAGCTTCTTTCCACAAATGTGCCCTTTTATGTGGGCTGTTGAGGCCATTTACGTTTAGAGAACCAATTTTAAGAGCCATCGTATAAGGGAGTGTGCTTTCGAATACCTGACCATATCGCGTCAAGGTTTAGGCCGTACTTGGTATAATCTAAAGGAATGTATGTGATTTGACTGTTAAATGAGTACAAGTGTAACAAATTGATCTGCACTGAACAAGGAAAGAACTTAGAACGACAATACAAAAGCATTCAAATACGTTTGAATAAAAAAGACTGAACAACAATGAGTTCAGACAAAATGAGGGGAGAAAACAGTCAACTTGTGGGCCGGACTTTTAGATCTCGAGAAAAACCCAGCTGCGCTACCGCCAAAAAGTGAGTATACCTCAGCGTCGCGGACGATGTCGAAGATTGGGCCCTTGCCAGTCATCTTTAACCGGTTGAGGTGAGGGTTTTTTCTTAGTTCCTAGGGAGGCGTCAGGAATGGAAATACCCCATTGATGTAGAAGAAATGCACCATCTTGGACAGTTCTGACCACGTGCATAGAGCCGTTTCGATGGATCAATAGCCGTACTGGAAAGCCCCATTTATATAGGATTTTGTTATTCCTCAAAGCGGTAGTGATGGGAGCAAGATCTCTCCTTAACTGCAGAGTGACGGCAGAAAGATCAGTGTAGACAGATATCATATTGTATTGTGCCGGGAGTGTTTCTTTATTTCTGACGGCTGACATAAAGAGTTCCTTGATATGGAAGAAGTGAAACCGAGCCAGTACATCTCTGGCTATATCCGTTGACAGGTGTTTTGGTCTGGGGACCCTGTGTGCTCTATCTAAGATCAGATCTCTAGAAGTGCAATCAGGCAGTAGGGTGTTAACGAAGCTTTGGAGAAACTGGGTTAAATCTTTTGGGGCTATATCTTCAGGTATGCCCCGAAACTTGATGTTGTTCAGTCGGGAACAGTCTTCTAAGTCAGCAATTTTTGCTTTTACTTGTGAGAGATCAGCTTCTAGGTCAAAGTGAGCATCTATAAGCTCATTATGGGAAACTGCAAAGTCCCCCATTTTAGATTCTACGTGTTGTACGCGATCCTCCACAGCATGTAATGCGGCAGACATTGGTTTGATTAATTGAGCGAACCCAGAATAAAGAGATTGTTGAAGCGCCTGTAGCATGGACTTGAGAGTGAGTTCTGTGACAGGGTTAGCTGTCGATGGCATATCGGCAAAAAGGTCTGAGGAGGCCCCCATATCTCCTTCAATGCACTCTATCTCCTGAGGAGTTGGTGCATTATGAAAGTCCCGTTTAGACCGATTAGCAGGGCTCCCATATCCTGGTGAAGGAGGTGAGGAAGGCGAGGGACCACGTGTGTGGTCTTTAAAATGGCGGCCTCTGGGTGCTGTCATCCCTTTTATCCCCCTCGTCGGCATTAGAGCTGCACTCTGTGAGTGTGGATAGTCTGTCTACGTTCTAGGTGACAGCGCCGGGACAGAGCTACTTCGGCGAAGTGGAGATCTAATCTGCAGGGATCCCGGCATTGAGGTGAGTGTGCCTGTGTGAGCGTCGGGGTCGGCGCCATTTTGGGCCGCTTGGCGGTCGTGGGGAAAGTAGAAATCCAGCATTTTCGCTGGTCTACTCACCGACTTCTTTTGTCTGGGCATGCTTGGCGGGTGTCCCCCTCCGGTAGATCAACTGCGGATGGCAGGAGAGGTCGTAGTTGCTTGTACGTCGCTTGTGAATGGTAAGGCAGCACGGAGCTAGGTCCTCACGCGACCATCCAGTCCGGCAGCCAAGCCACGCCCCTCCTTCATTTTTTTATTTCGATATTTTTTTTTGCAAACTTTGATTTTTTTTTTTAGTTCCGCTAGGAAACTTGACCATGCGATCCAATAATGTCACACCGACAGGCAGCCTATTAGCTCCTGCTCACAGCAGGACCTAATTGGTTTGGAACATGGCAGACCTGGGGGCCATTGCGTAACCCCCGCCTGCCATGGCAACCCATCGGCACACCATGACTGCGTCACTATGTTCTATTACGGTGCAGCCCGGGTAGGGGTCAGTATGTTCTATGAAAACATAAATTATAAAATACAAACACCCAAATGTTATTATTTCGAAGGGATGCCTAGTGGCTTCAAGCCTTTCAAATTGTCATTACCCGATTCATATGGCCTGCTTTCTATTATTTTTAATTGTTACATTTTCATTCCCCGTAAATGTTATCAATGCTAGCGGTTTTCCACATTAAATTCAATAAGAGAAAACATGGCAAACCCATTACAAAAATCTAAATTAGTATAATTTTTTTTTAAAAAGCACACTATGCACTAAAAAACACGTGTTTTTTTTAGCCACAAAAATTCCTACATGCCTTTTAATCCAGCATAAATAAAAAAGTAGCAAATGTAAAACTCACTTGTAAGGGTAGAGAACCTACAGGAAGACAGGTGGAAATGAATTAACGCAAATTCTGATACTTTTTTAGTCTGTGGAATTTCTGTGTGATTTTCCACTAAGTCTTCTGCTTTTGAAATTTCACATAATATTGCTTTATTGCTGGAAACATGTGCCAAATTATCATTCTTTCTGGATTATCAGACGCCGGATTTTACTGTAGGAACCACACACACACTATAATATATACAGTGCATTCAGAAAATCTTCAGACGCTTTAAATTTTTTCACATTTTGTTACATACGTTGAGGCCTTGTGCTAGAATAAAAAATAATTCACATTTTTCACCATCATTCTGCACTCAATACCCCATAAAGACAAACTTAAACAGAATGTTAGTAATCTTTTCTAATTTATTTAGAAGGAAAAACTAAAATATTGCATTGATATAAGTATTCAGACCCTTTACTTAGATGAAGCCCCTTTGGCAGTGATAACAGCCTCCAGTCTTCTTGGGTATGATGCCACAAGGTTTGCACACCTGGATTTGGGGATTTTCTGCCATTCTTCTCTGCAGATCCTCTCAAGCTCTGTCAGGTTGGGTGGTAACGTCGGTGGACAGCCATTTTCAGGTCTCTCCAGAGCTGTTCAATTGGGTTCAAGTCAGGGCTCGGGCCACTCAAGGACATTCACCGAGTTGTACCTATGCCACTCCTGTGTTGTCTTGGCTGTGTGCTTAGGGTTATTGTTTTGTTGAGAGGTGAACCTTCAGCTCTGTCTGAGGTCCAGAACACTCTGGATCAGGTTTTCATTAAGAATATCTCTGTACTTTACTCCATTCATTTTTCCCTCAACCCTGACCAGTCTCCCTGTCCCAGCCGCTGAAAAACACCCCTTCTGCATGATGCTGCCACCACCATGCGTCACTGGTATTGGGCAGGTGATGAGCAGTGTCTGGTTTCGTGTAGACATGACGCTTAGAATTAAGGCCAAAAAGTTTAATCTTGGTTTCATCAGACCACAGAATCTTGTTTCTCACAGTCAGAGTCCTTTAGGTTTTTTTTGCAAACTCCAGGCGGGCTTTCATGTGTCTTTTACTGAGGAGAGGCTTCTTTCTGGACACACCACAATAAAGCCCAGATTGGGGGAGTGCTGCAATGATGGTTGACCTTCTGGAAGTTCTTCCCATCTGCACACAGGATCTTTGGAGCTCAGCCAGAGTGACAATTGGGTTCTTGGTGGTCACCTTTCTTGTCAAGGCCCTTCTCCCCCGAGAAAAATTAGCGGTTTTCATTTTTAATAAATGTTAAAAAAATGCTAAAATTCTGTTTTCACTTTGTCATTATGGGGTATTGAGTGCAGAATGATGGTGAAAAACTTTGATTATTTTTATTTTAGCACAAGGCCCCAACATAGCAAAGTGTGAAAAAAATTAAAGTGTCTGAAGATTTTCCGAATGCACTCTGTGTGTGTGTGTGTGTGTGTGTGTGTGTGTGTGTGTGTGTGTGTGTGTGTGTGTGTGTGTGTATGTATGTATGTATGTATGTATGTATGTATGTATGTATGTATGTATGTATATATATATATATATATATATATATATATATATATATATATATATATATATATATATATATATATCCAAGAAGAAAATTCAGCAGCACTCCAATAATCAAGGTGAAAAAAAAGTGAAATTTATTGTGCCAACATGGCAATGCAATGTTTCCGTCCCACCCTGGGACCTTTCTCAAGCATGCTGCTGAATTTTCTTCTTGGATATGCGTATGGTCTTTGGATCGGGACCATCAGCTGGCACCCTTCATTATTGGAATTTGTACGTTGAAATAGAGTGCTGCCGTTTTTTCTACTGGTATATATATATATATATATATATATATATATATATACATACACACACACACACACACACACACACACACACGCACGCAGATTATATACGGACTATGAGATATTTATTGTGTAAGTGGCTTTGAGTCAGATAGTAAAAAATACACTAAGGAATATTTCCAATACCTGTCCTTCAAGAAGCTTCATTATGTGGTTCATCCATTCTTTATCATACTCTACTGACCGCCTCACATTTGCTATTTCCTAATGGGAGGAAAGGAGACACAATAATTTATGACATGTTTATGAAAGCATTATGGACATAGAATAAAAAAAGCACATAGCGTTTAAAACACCTTGCATCAAAAGTGACCAGAGTGCTCCATGGATGCATTACACATCCTTATTTTGCAAATAATAATCAATACCCCCGTATCTTCAATAAAAGCGTGAAATGGCTACATGGACCAGGTCCAATATTACCCAGGCTACATAAAGGTCGTGAGGCATGCTTCTTAAAATGCTGAGCCTTTCTAGCTTTTCAATAAACTACACGCAAGCATTGAAATAATGTTCAGCAGTATGATTCTACGTGTGAATTTGTGTTACGGAATATGGCGGTATGGGAGTTTGTGGTGAATTAACACTTGGGGGGGGGGGGGTTCTTCTGCTACAAGCCTTTTTTAATCATTCCAATGGTTTTTAATGGGGCTGAGGACAGCGCTATGTGCAGACCAATTACCTTTCACACCAAACAGACTTTTTTGTAAAGACACTTTTGTTAAGACATTTTTAAGCTGAAGCAATAAAGGTCTTTTACAAACTCTTGATTTTAAAGTTGTAAGTAGACCATTTTCTAGGATGTCATCGTATAACGTAGTATTCATATATCCCTTCACTGGGACTATATAGCCCAGGCTAAACCATGAAAAAAAGAAAAACCACCAACCAGAATCTCCCTTTTTCCATTAAACCTTAGGCCAAGTTCACACGTAGCATAAACAATGTGGATTTTCCGTAACGGATTTCATTGTTGAAAATCCTCAGCGTATTACAGTATCAGCAGAGTGGATGAGATTTGAACAAATCTTATCCACACGCTGCGTAAAAAAACCAGCCGAAGGCCGGCCAGCTAAGGGCTTGTCCACACGTAACGGAATTGCTGCATATTTTCCATACGGAATTGCAGACGGAAAGTACGCAGCAGAATACAGCAAAGTGTGTGTGAATGAGCAAATGTCATCCATACGCTGCATAAAATTTCAGTCCTGAAATTCACCTGCACTGTATATTTTTCATATATTTTGTTCCGCAACATGTCAATTCCTGCTGCGGAAAGTGGACTGAATGCCTGCGTTTTTCAAAGGAGCTATCACCATCCCTCAGACGCAGCAAAATCTGCACTATTTTCTGCTGTAAAAAAATGTAGGAAACGGTGCGATTTTTCCGCAGCGGAATGTCTGCTAGTTTTAGCGGAAATGCTGCTGAAAGTTTTTGCAGCAATTCCGTTACATGTGGACAAGCCCTAAATGCACATTCAGGGAGGACGTGATCTGTTGGCATCTGTGAAACATACATTCAGCTGTCAGTCTACCGGATGATAACGCACAATTCAACACTCCAGAGAACAAGTTTCCCCTGCTCCAGGGGCAATCAACCAACTTTTGGCCCATCGTGATCTCAAGCTTCTGTGCAGCTGCTCAGCCATGATTTTTATGCTACACACACACATCCTTTGACAGTGCCATGTTAAAAGTCACTAAACTTTTTAATATGACTCTTTGTACAGCTAGCGATCGTCTACGGAGATTACACGACAGTATACTTAACTTCATGCACTTGCTAGATATGAGTGAGGTTTAAATCGACAACACAACTAATTCGAATTTGGGTGCAAATATCATTGGCAGTGTGGTGTATGTTCAATAACAAAGATGTTTTCCAGATTGGTATTATACAGATTATGTAGGTGTTTTACTACGTAAATACTGTAAAGCACAGTAAATCTGGTTTATGTACAAATCTTATTCTATTTCAGGGACTTATACATAGAAGAGCTTCATGAACAAGTTCACATATGCAGTAAAGTAGAACGGAAGCAGAAATTATCAGGAGATGACAAATAGATGACGATATTTATTATGTTCATTTATTTTCATAAGCTGTTGCAGAGTTATTTGTATACATTTGTATTACCTCTTTAATTTTACAATATTAAATAACATAAGTAAGAAATATCCATCTGAAAAAAAAAAGGATACATTTAGTTTATTTACTCACCTCTTCATCTTGAACGTCTAATATATCACTGAGGTCTGAGTGTGAGATGTTGAGGATGCTGGCTGCCAGTGACTGGGCTCGGTGTACGGACTGTTTAGATGGACCACTTACGGACTCTTGCAAGATTTTGGCTTGTCTAACGTAATTTCTCATTCCACACACATCCCCCTGGAGTTCTTTTGCCAGGCTCTTCCAAAAGGAAAAAAAAAGTGATTTTAGCAGTTGAGTACATGGTGCCTCAAAACTGACCTGTTCGCTAAATCTTACCTATATTTCTCTCTACAGCGACTGTCCCTCAACCAGAATCCAACAACCACCGCACTTCCCCCAGAACTACTGTGTCTTACCCCCACCTCTCATATTGTTAGCTTATTTTGGTCAGGGCTCTCTTTTTCTAGTGTATCTATAATTGCTTCAGAGTGTATATTTGCACTGTATACTACTCTGTAATGTTCAGTGCTGCATAATGTGTATGATATATAAAGTATAATAATAATTGTATACTGTGTTTTGACCAATACTGAATCTAGGTCTTTCATTATACACATTTTTTCTTTTTTTATTCTAGTGTCAGCATACAAAATTTATCACATATTGTACAACCCCTGTATAAAAAAACAAAAACAAACAATTGTTCTACAACAACCAGATGAGCCGCTTCTGAATTCTCTTGCATGGTAACAGCTACAGTTTGCAATTATTTTTAACAGTATGTAGGATTAAAACTGTGATTCCAAATAAAACCTACACTTTGCCACTTCTGTTCCTGTGAGAATACAATGAATATATATTGGTATTGGGCCGTGGCCTGGACATGGCGCTCAGCGACTGCATGGTGTGAGAGCTCTGTTCCAGGTACAGCTAAACACCCTACATTTGTTTCTCACCAGTGGGTAAAACTGAAATATATCCCAGATACCTGCCAGATGGGAACATCCGTCCAACAGAAACGTCATTCTGCACATTTTAATCGAAAATCCCCCATAGCCCCGGGCCTCAATGCCTACCAAAGCAGACATGGAGGGGTACATTGCCAGACTGGAAACAGTCTATAACATTGAACTGAAGTCCCTGAAGGATGATTTTTACCCACACACTAATGGTCCTATTGATTTCGATGGAGCCCAGTTGCAGCTCCGGTTGGATCCATCATGCAGCACTCTGGCGAAAAGGAGAGCCCTATGCCCACTATTAGAGGCCCTCAGAGAAAAAAGGTACTTTTCCCAATTGCAAATTCATACAGGGAACACAATCTTTTTCTTTCTATCTCCTCCAGATCTAGTCATGACTTTGCAGTTTCCGCGGATCATCATCTCGCAGTGGCCTTTCTTCCCCGCCAAGGAGGCCTGTGGAGAGCGAACAGTGAAGGCACTATTGTTTGAACAGACTTTTCTGGAGATGTTAAATGCGTGCTGTCCTCTAGACCTGGACCAATGTCTTCCTTATTTGATAACCCAGCCTTCCTTCCTGTAGTCTGTCAAGACACCTTTTTTAGTTGGTTAGCTTAAGGTGTAGGGTTAGAGAATTACAGCCCTATGCCTTCATGGGAAGGCCTTTATCATGGCTGGCGGGCTTATACACAGCGGAGATCCTTTTTGGGCTCTTTTCAACCCAATCCTGAAAACTGACCATAAACTGTTAGAAAAGTTCCTTCTGCACAACAATCCACAGTTATACACCGTGTTCCAAATTATTATGCACATTGGTTTTAAGTGTCATAAACATTTAATTATTAGTTTTTCAATTAAACTCATGGATGGTATTGTGTCTTAGGGCTCTTTGGATCATTGTAATCAATCTCAGACACCTGTGATAATTAGATTGCCAGGTGTCCCCAATCAAAGGAAAACTACTTAGGAAGGACGTTCCACATTATTAAGCAGGCCACAGGTTTCAAGCAATATGGGAAAGAAAAAGGATCTCTCTGCTGCCGAAAAGCGTGAAATAGCGCAATACCTTGGACAAGGTATGAAAACATTGGATATTTCAAGAAAACTTATGCGTGATCATCGTACTGTGAAAAGATTTGTGCCTGATTCAGAGCACAGACGGAATCGTTCAGATAAAGGCATAATGAGGAAGGTTTCTGCCAGACAAGTTACATCAAAACAGAAGCTCTGGGAGGCTATTCTGACATCCTGCAAAGATATTCAAGCAGAAACTGTCCAAATACTCACAAATTCAATGGATGCAAGAATTGTGAAGGTGATATCAAAGAAGGGGTCCTATGTTAACATGGAACTTGGCCTGTTAAGTTTGTTTTGATTGAAAGAGCTTTTGATTTCTGTAAATATGACCTCCTGATGCTGCAAATTCAACAAATTGCCATTTTAGTTCTCTTTACAACCTTTAAAATGTTTTGATCTCTGTTGTGCATAATAATTTGAAACAGTGCATTTTGAGTTTTTTTACTTCTAAAAAAAAATCTGTTATCATTAGAAGATTTGTTCAATAAAATTTGCATTATACTCCAACGGTTGATGGCTTTAAGATTATACTGACTGTTATTTGCATCGACTATTTAGGAAAATCAGCGAAAAATAACATTTGCATAATAATTTGGAACGCGGTGTATGTGCTTTCTGTGCTTCATTCCTTCATTTTAGAGGTCTCAATGGGTCCATCTCTGCCTTATGTCAACAAATGGGAAATATAAATTGGCAATAGACTTTCAGAGCAGGAGTGGCAAAAAGTTTTTCTTTTGACCCATTAGATGCCAGTAACATGTCAGGCACAGGAGAAGAATTGTAAAATACCGACCAGATGGTACAGATGCTTAGATGTTCTCCATAAAATGTATCCAGTGGTCCCGGATACTTGCTGGCGCTGCAACACAGGAAAGACTATGCTCCACTTTCGGTGGGATTGTCCCATTATCCAGTATTTTTGGCAATACATTTTTGCACTCTATCCACTCCTATCTGGTTGGCAGACCCCCCCCCCCCCACCCAGTCAAGTGGCACTGCTGTCTCTCACCCTAGGCACTATCACTATTACTTCTAAATGTTTTTAGACATATGCTAATAGCCACTCGTACAGTCATTCCCCACCACTGGAAATCAGCGCGGTGGCTAAACTTCAGGAACGGGTGGCAGAAATTGACCTTTTGATGAGAATGGAATTGCTCATGGCTGACGCTTATGATCGACTTGGCCAGGTCATGTCCATCTGGCAATGCTGGGTAACCATTAACAGAAATCCCAGGTTTTTGACATGGTTGTTTGAATTCCTGCATTTTCAACTGTTAACCCCTTCCCTCTTTAGCCACTTTTGACCTTCCTGACCGAGCCTCATTTTTCAAATCTGACATATGTCACTTTATGTGGTAATAACTCCGGAATGCTTTCACCTATCCAAGCGATTCTGAGATTGTTTTCTCGTGACACATTGGACTTTAAGTTACTGGCAAAATTTGCTCGATATGTTCAGTATTTAATTGTGAAAAACACCAAAATTTAGCGAAAAATTGCAAAAATTAGCATTTTTCTCAATTTAAATGTATCTGCTTGTAAGACAGGCAGTTATACCACACAAAATTGTTGCTAATTAACATCCCCCATATGTCTACTTTAGATTGGCATCGTTTTTTGAACATCCTTTTATTTTTCTATGACGTCACAAGGCTTAGAACTTTAGCAGCAATTTCTCACATTTTCAAGAAAATTTCAAAAGGCCATTTTTACAGGGGCCAGTTCAGTTGTGAAGTGGCTTTGAGGGCCTTATGTATTAGAAACCGCCAAAAAGTCACCCCATTTTAAAAACTTCACCCCTCAAAGTATTCAAAACAGCATTTAGAAAATGTCTTAACCCTTTACACATGTCACAGGAATTAAAGCAAAGTAGAGGTGAAATTTACAAATTTCATATTTTTTTGCAGAAATAAATTTTTTGTGCAATTTTTTTTATAACACAGAAGGTTTTACCAGAGAAATGCAACTCAATATTTGTTGCCCAGATTCTGCAGTTTTAGGAAATATCCCACATGTGGCCCTAGGCTGCTACTGGACTGAAGCACCGGCCTCAGAAGCAAAGGAGCACCTAGTGGATTTTGGGGCCTTATTTTTGTTAGAATAAATTTTAGGCACCATGTCAGGTTTGAAGGGCTCTTGCGGTGCCAAAACAGTCAAAATCCCCCAAAAGTGACCCCATCTGGGAAACTACACACCTCAAGGAAATTATCTAGGGGTACAGTGAGCATTTTGACCACACAGGTTTTTTACAGAAATTATTGGAAGTAGGCCGTGAAAATTAAAATCAACATTTCTTCAAAGAAAATGTAGGTTTAGCGACTTTTTTTCTCATTTCCACAAGGACTAAAGGAGAAAAAGCACCGTAAAATTTGTAAAGCAATTTCTCCCGAGTAAAACAATACCCCACATGTGGTAATAAACGGTTGTTTGGAGACACGGCAGGGCTGAGAAGGGAAAGAGCGCTATTTGGCTTTTGGAGCTCAAGTTTAGCAGGAATGGTTTGCGGAGGCCATGTCACATTTACAAAGCCCCTGAGGGGACAAAACAGTGGAAACCCCCCACAAGTGACCCCATTTTGGAGACTACACCCATTGAGGAAATTATCTAGGGGTATAGTGAGCGATTTGACCCCACAGTTTTTTTGCAGAAATTATTGGAAGTAGGCCCTGAAAATAAAAATCTACATTTTTTCAAAGAAAATGTAGGTTTAGCTTATTTTTTCTCATTTCCACAAGGACTGAAGGAGAAAAAGCACCACAAAATTTGTAAAGCAATTTCTTCCGAGTAAAACAATACCCCACATGTGGTAATAAACGGCTGTTTGGACACACGGCAGGGCTTAGAAGGGAAAAAGCGCTATTTGGCTTTTGGAGATCACATTGAGCAGGAATGGTTTGCGGCGGCCATGTCACATTTGCAAAGCCCCTGAGGGGAAAAAACAATGAAAACGCCCAAAAAGTGACACCATTTAGGAAACTACACCTCTTGAGGAATTCATCTAGGGGCGTAGTGAGCATTTTGACCCCACAGATGTTTCATAGAATTTATTAGAATTGGGCAGTGATAATAAAAACAATCCTTTTTCTTCAATAAGACGTAGCTTTAGCGCAAATTTTTTTCATTTTCGCAACAAATAAAGGAAAAAAAAAAGAACCCAACATTTGTAAAGCAATTTCTACCGAGTACGGCAATACCCCATATGTGGTCATAAACTGCTGTTTGGGCACACGGCAGGGCTCAGAAGGGAAGGACCGCCATTTGGAGTGCAGATGTTGCTGGATTGGTTTCTGGGCGCCTGTGGGCCCAAAACAGTGGAAACCCCCCAGAAGTGACCCAATTTTGGAAACTACACCCCTCAATGCATTTACCTAGGGGTGTAGTGAGCATGTTAACCCTGCAGGTGTTTTGTAGAAATTAGTGTGAACTCGATGTTGCAGAGTGAAAATGGGATTTTTTCCACAGATATGTGGACAATATGTGGTACCCGGCTTGTGCCACCATAACAAGACAGCTCTCTAATTATTATGCTGGGTTTCCTGGTTTTAGAAACCCCCTACATGTGGCCCTAATCTCTTGCCTGGACAGTCGACCAGGCTCGGTAGTGAAAGCGTACCATGTAAAATTGAGGCCTAATTTGGCGATTTACAAAGTATTGGTTCACAACTGCAGAGGCTCAGATGTGAAATAATAAAAATAAACCCCTGGGAAGTGACCCCATTTGGAAACTGCACCCCTCAAGGCATTTATTAAGGGGTGTAGTGAGCATTTTCACCCCACAGGTCTTTTCCATAAATGAATGCGCTGTGGATGGTGCAAATTAAAAATTTATATTTTTCCCTAGATATACCATTCAGGGGCAAATATGTCGTGCCCAGCTTGTGCCACTGGAGACACACACCCCAAAAATTGCTAAAAGGGTTCTCCCGGGTATGACGATGCCATATATGTGGAAGGAAACTGCTGTTTGGGCACGCTGTAGGGTTCAGATGGGAGGAAATGCCATTTGGCTTTTGGAGCGTCGATTTTGCTTGGTAGTAGTTTTGTTTGGAGTCTTACTGATGTTTACGTTTATAATGTAGGGCATATGTAAGCCGGGCAGAGTATATAAGGGGCATAGTCAGGTGGTATAATAATGGGGTAAAAAAAAAAACAATAAAATAATCCATAGATGTGTGTTGCGCTGTGAAGCAATACTTTCTGCACAGGCCGGTGTCGCACTGATATATGGCATCCTTTATTATCCCCCTTTTGATCCACACTCCGCGCCTTTGTAGTTTGGGGAATTTTGCTAGGAAGTGTTGTCCTGGTATAATACGGGCACCCTCGCTTCCAGCGGATATGTTTGGGCCCTCCCTTTCCTGGTTCCCTAATTTTAGGTCCTTGATAAATCGCCTCTTCAAACAGAAGAAATGTTCCCCTCGGGCACAACTGCATATTTTTTTATTACCTGACTTATTGGAGCCATAACTAATTTTATTTTTCATAGACGTAGTGGTATGAGGGCTGGTTTGTTGCGGGACGAGCTGTAGTTATTATTGGTACCATTTTGGGGTACATGCGACTTTTTGATCACCTTTTATCCTATTTTTTGGGATGCCAGGTAAACAAAAAAACGCAATTCTGGCACAGCTTTTTTCATTTTTTTTTTATACAGCGTTCACCATGCGTTATAAACTACATGTTCACATTATTCTGCGGGTCAGTACGATTCCGGCGATACCTAATTTATAGAACTTTTTCATGTTTTACAACTTTTTGCACAATAAAATTACTTTTGTAAAAAGAATGTATTTTTTCTGTCGCCAAGTTGTGAGAACCATAACTTTTTAATTTTTTTGTCGACGGAGCTGTATGAGGGCTTGTTTTTTGCGGGGCGAGCTATAGTTTTTATAGGTACCATTTTTGGATACGTGCGACTTTTTGATCACTTTTTATTCTAATATATGTAGGGCAAAGTGACCAAAAAACAGAAACTCTGGTAACGTTTTTTACGTTTTTTTTTTACGCTGTTCACCGCGTGCAATAAATAATATAATATTTTGATACCTCCGGTCGTGGCGATACCAAATACATATGGTTTATTATTATTTTTCAATAATAAAGGACTTGATAAGAGTAAAAGGGGGATTGTGTTTTATTTGATTACTTGAAACTTTTACTGTTTTCAAACTTTTATTTTTTGCACTTTTTTTTACACTTTTTTTACACTTTTTCTCAAGTCCCACTAGGGGACTTGAAGGTCCAACGGTCAGACTTTTTTTTTTCTAATACATTGCACTACCTACGTAATGCAATGTATTAGATCTGTCAGTCATTCACTGACAGCAAGCCGATTAGGCTTCGCCTCCCGGCGGGGCCTAAATCGGCTTCCGTAATGGCAGAGCAGGAGACCATTGTTTCTCCTGTTTCCATAACAGCAGTCGCCAGTCCCGATTGCCTGTCAGGGCTGGCGATCTGCTAGTAACCGCTACGATGCAGCAATCGCTTTCGATTGCTGCATCGAAGGGGTTAATGGCAGGGATCGGAGCTAGCTCCGGTTCCTGCCGTTACAGGTGGATGTCAGCTGTACAGTACAGTTGACTTCCACCGCTGATGACGCCGGATCAGCTCCTGACCCGGCGCCATCTTGCCGGCAGCTACGGAAGCCGATCAGGCTCCGCCGCCGGGCGGATCTTGACCGGCTTCGGTGCTAGGCAGACCGGGAGGCCAGTATTAGGCCTCCGGTTGCCATTGCAGCCACCGGAACCCAGGCAATTTCATTACTGGGGTTACGATGAGCTGCAAACACCTTAAGTGCAGCGATCGCGTTTGAGCGCTGCACTTAAGGGGTTAATGGCGGGGATCGAAGCTAATTTCGGTCCCCGCCGTTACAGCCGGATGTCAGCTGTAAGATACAGCTGAGATCCGGTGATGATGGCACCGGCTCAGCTTCTGAGCCGGTCCCAAACATTCGGCGTACATGTACGGCAAGATGCGGGAAGTCAATGCTTTCCATGACGTACATGTACGGCAAATGTCGGGAAGGGGTTAAGGTGGTTTAGCAGGGCCTTTCCCGTCTGTCTTCTTTACTCCTAACCCCCTTCCCCACCCTCTCTTTTTTTCCCGTTTCATTCTCTCTTTGTCTAGTTTCCTTTGTTCTTATATATGTGGTCCACACATGTTGGGTTTAATGTGATCATTGTATTGGCACAACTCCATTTATCTGTATTTTTCTATCCCTGCGCGAACTCATGATTGTTGCTTATTTTTTTGTGATTCTTATTGTATTGATAAAATGTTCTCACTGGACTGTTTCTAATTGTCTTTGACTTTAACATGTCTCTTTTTGTCTTGATGACTTTTACCTTTTAATGCTGTAACATTAAAATGAAGGTAAAGTACTAATCTCTAGACATGTCAGATAGGTACAAGCAGCCTGGCATGGAAATGTCATCACAAAGCTACAGCAGAAGAAAAGTGTGGATGTGCTATAATGTCTGAAAAAAGCAGTGATTCCTCTGTTGTTTTTTGGGTTTCATTTTAACACCGTTTACTGTGGAGTAAAAACTGCATGTTAACGTTATTCTGTGTGTCAGTGCGATTACGCCAATAGCAAATTGACATAGATTTTTTTAGGACATACTACTTTTACATAAAAAATGTTTTGCTAAATGTAAGATTTGTTGTGTGTGGAAGAGCTGTAGTTTTTATTGGTACCATTTTGGGGTACATATGACTTTTTGATCACTTTAGCTCTTTTTTTTTTTTTTGGGAGGTAGGGTGTCAAAAAATAAATTATTTTTAAAAAAAAGTAATTCTGCGGTTTTTATAAATTTATTTTTTACAGCATCCACCGTGCGGGATAAATATGGTAATATTGTAATACTTTTATGGACACCGCGACACCAATTATGTTTATTTTTTTTTATATTACTTAAGGGGTAATCTGGGTGAGGTTTTTTGTTTGGATTTTTTTTTTTAACATTACTAAAAACTAGAGAACTTGAACAAGTGGTCGTCTGATTGCTGGTACAATGCACTGCAATACCCATGTACTGGCTCCTATTAAGGCCCGTGTCGAGAGGGCGCAATGGGATGGCAAGATGTCGTGGTCACTATTGACCACGGCATCTAAGTGGTTAAAAGGCTGGTATCGGAATAATCTCCAATCCTGGCCGTTACAGTGCAATGTCGGCTGTGTCGCATATGTCGTGGGCTCAGTCCATGAGCGCGCTCCATACTCTTCCTTAGCGGCCATGACAGTTACGTCATACGTCACTAAGGGGTTCAAATCCAAATCCTAGCAGCATGCAAACAAGCGACAATGCTATATGGGGTAGGACATACAGGTGAAAAATACTGATGAACAATTACTTACACACCACCTATTAACCACGAGGGGGGTGGTTGCCTAGTATTAAACTTACACTCAAATAAGGCTACTATAAAGCGTCAGTCACACGTTATATGTAATAGGCTTAAAAATTATTAGTTACGCCTATACTATTACGCCCCTTTAACAGTACCATCCAGCTGCTCTCCCCATTAATGTGCCTGCTGCCCCCAAATACTGTATTTCAGAAATAATGGTGCCATAACTATAGTTACCAAAATATAATAGTGCCAAACAATGCACCAGATGGTAATAGGGGCTCACACAGCAATGTGCCCGTCTTTGTGCTTACACAGTAAAAGAGCCCTCTTAGTGGCTTTGACACAGTAATAGTGCGCCTCTATGTGCTTCCACACAGTAATAGTGCCCCCTTAGTACACAGTAAAAATGCTCTTTTACTGCCCTTACACAGTATTAGTGCCCCTTTACTATTCCTACGCAGTAATAATGCCCCCTTAGTGCCCCTTAATTAGTAAAAGTATCCCTTAGTTCACTACACACAGTAATAGTGCCTTTACATTGTAATAGTGCCCCCTAAGCCCCAACACAGTAACAGTGTCCATTTAGTGCCCCCTCGTATTATTTGTGACCCACAGTAAGCCCAAACACAGTAGAGGTGCCCCTTTAGTGCCCCCAAATAGCAAAAATTCCCCCTAAGCAAACTCCAACACAGTAAAGGTGGCACTTTAGTGCCTCTCATATAGTTAGAATGCCCCCTATGTATGTTCCAACACAGGAAAGTCATCCCAGAAAAATAATAAAATTAATACCTCACATAACCCCATTCCCACAATGAAATGAGCAGCTCAGGGTCACAGGCCTCTTCTCTCCTGTGGCTGAGGTTTCCATGCTCCGCCATAGTATTCAATGGTATCTGTGTCCTGAAGACGCGGGTACAGTTGAAAGCGGCATGGAGTCTCTTTAAAAAGCGCCCTGCTGCAACCCACCAGCCAAAAAAGGGCCAGGGCATCGTCCTGGCACAATGACACCACTGATCTATATTCTTCAAATAATAATAATAATACATTTTTGTTTCCACTAAATAAATCGTGCCTTTAGGTAAATCAGCAGATGTGTGTCTTAGGGACAGACTACCTTGACTGGAGAGGTTTAATAATGAAACTTCCACCCATTAAGACATTCACTGTATATTATGTACTGTTCCTAGTGCATGCATCAGTAACCATATGCCAAATACTAACACTGAGGGCTCAGCTACTGGCTTCATTCATTAAAATCCACAGAGTGTGTTATTCTGTTCGCAGTCTAATAGATATTCACTGTCATTGTTCAGGCTTCTGATTCAATTTGCCTAAATCCCAGCTGCAGAGTAATCCTGATGGAGTTTAAGTTAATTTATCACCAATATCTATTGTGGAGTATCATCTGTAATAAAAGTGTTGTATCTGACTCACAAAGGTGACAGGGTCTTTATGCTTTTGCCATAAGGACAGCACAAAGGAATGATGTTCTAGCTGCAGATTTTCATTAGCTTCTGCATATCGTCGGATGCCGCTAGATCAAGAACAGCTTGGCCAAACAGTTTTTCCCTCTACTTTTCATGAACAAGGTTAAAAATCTACAAACCCACATAGACTAATAAATAATCATGCCCCTTCTATGTTGCTGCTTTCTTCTTCAGCTATTTCCCTGCCACAATTAATATCCATGCAACCTATCTCCAGCAGCCCCATAGTAAGTGAGTGCAGCGGTGGCCGAGCATGCGCAGTCCCACTTTCACATAGAGTGCTCCAGGACCCCTGTTCTCGGGATCAGTGGGGGTCTATGTGGTCAGACCCCACCGATCAGACATTTATCACCTAACCGGTGGATAGGTGATTAATGATCATTATGAAAAAAAAACTTTAAAATTAATCTTTGATACCTTTTTCATCATGTGTCTACAATCTAAGCAATCTTTCCATTTGCATGAAAACAGGTAAGAATCTGTGCGCAGGATCAAGAGGAAATCTTAAGGTAAAATACTGTACTTAAAGCCAAACATTCTTTTAGAAAGAAATATAACTATATATTAGTAAATCTTTAGTGGACAATAAAAAGCGAGCCATATTAGATGCCATTTGTTACTTAGCTTCTCATAAACAGATGGTAGACTGTGAATTTGAGAAACTAATTAAAAATTTACATAAGTGACTTCCTGTTGTCACTTTTGCAAAAAAAATGACCGCCATAACCGAAAAATGCAAATATCTCTGGAAGAAAATAAAATGTAATTACAAAAGTCTGGTGAATGTTCTAACTTCTGATTTACTAATATACAATAATGTGTTTATGTTTTTAGTTTGAGTTATTTTATTTTAAAGCCTATGTTTTATTGATTTCCATTTTCTTCTTTAGTGGCAGCGTATTTTACAGCGCTGCACAGAGATTGTCACCATTGAACATCACAATCTAACTTTTATATCAAACAAATGCACATTGGGTCCAATTTCATACTTAACCTATTAGAACCCAGAGGAAACCCATGCAAACATGAGAACATACTGTACAAACTCCATGCAGATGTTGTCCTTGGTTGGAGACAAACTCAGGACCCCAACACAGAACGTCAACAGTGCCAACCACTGAGCCACCATGAAAAACTCCAGGCACTTTCATTGCACGGTCCTTTTTCACAATTTTCGTTGGGGAATCCGCTCCAAAAATATACAACAAATTCACTACAAGACCTATATGTTACAGGCACTGTATTAGTTGAAGAAATAAGATGAAAACCAAAAGAAACAAAGTTTTTACATAAATCAGCAATACCAAGACAAGGGAATGTGGGAAAATGGTCAAACATGTCTGGACAAACTTTTATATAAATGCAGTTTATTCATATTATGTATAAAGCATAATGTATGTGTAGCTTGTTCATTGGTTATAAACATTCACCACTGATTTGTCTCACAACACCGTACTTCACTGTTACAATGTCAGATGTTTAGCATTTTGCCCTTCTCGCCGCAGCAAGTTTCGGCTTTTCTTTGGCTTTTCATCTCGGTCTTCCGAGAGCCATTTTTGTTTCTATCAACATTTTTTATCGAGTAGTATCTTCTAATAGCAGCATTTTGGACTACATATAACGTAAGAACTTTTTTTTTAGGGGGGGGGGGGGGGAGTAAAGAAACGCCGTTCACCGTGCAGTATAAATAAGACCCATAAATTTTATGGGCAAATACAAATAACCAGTTCAGGACCGGGCTATTTTGAGCCTTAACCCCTTAAGGACGCAGCCTTGTTTTGGCCTTAAGGCTTAGAGCCCATTTTTGAAATCTGACATGTTTCACTTTATGTGGTAATAACTTCGGAATGCTTAAACCTACCCAAGCGATTCTGAGAATGTTTTCTCGTGAGACATTGGGCTTTATGTTAGTGGTAACATGTGGTCGATATATTCAGTGTTTATTTGTGAAAAATTGCAAAATTGGGAAAATTTAGAAAAAATATAATTTTTCTGAATTTAAATACATTTGCTTGTAAAACAGACGGTTATACCACCCAAAATAGTTACTAGTTCACATTTCCCATATGTCTACTTTAGATTGGCATCATTTTTTGAACATTCTTTTATTTTTCTTGGACGTTACAAGGCTTAGAACATAAACAGCAATTTCTCATATTTTTAAGAAAATGTCAAAAGCCTTTTTTTTTAAGGTACCTGTTCAGTTGTGAAGTGGCTTTGAGGGGCCTATGTATTAGAAACCCCATAAAACACCCTATTTTAAAAACTAGACCCCTCAAAGTATTCAAAACAGCATTTAGAAAGTTTTTTTTAACCCTTTAGGCATTTCACAGGAATTAAAGCAAAGTGGAGGTGAAATTTGCAAATTTAATTTTTCTGGCTGAATTTCAATTTTATTAAAAATTTTTCCATAACACAGAAGGTTTTACCAGAGAAACACTACTAAATATGTATTGTCCAGATTCTGCAGTTTTTAGAAATGTCCCACATGTGGCTCTAGTGTGCTCGTGGACTAAAACACAAGCCACAGAAGCAAAGAAGCACCTAGTGCATTTTGAGTCCTCTTTTTTATTAGAATATATTTTAGGCAGCAAGCCAGGTTTGAAGAAGTGTTGAGGTGCCAAAAAAGTAGGAATCCCCCAAAAGTGACCCTATTTTGGAAACTACACCCCTCAAGGAATTAATTTATGGTAGTTGTTACCATTTTGACCGCTTCGTTTTTTCACAGTGCGTATTTGAATTGGGCTGTTAAGTTTAAAAAATGAATTTTTTTCCAATAAGATGTCGTTTTGGCTCAAAATTTCTTATTTTGACAAGGAATAAAATACCCCATTTTGTTGCCTAATTTGTCCTGAGTGCGGCAATACCCCATTTGTAGTGATAAACTGCCGTTTAGGCCCATGGGAGGGATCAGAAGGAAAGGAGCGCTGTGTGTTCTTTGGAGTCCAGATTTTGCTGGATTGGTTTCCGGGTGCCATGTCGCATTTGCAGAGCCCCAGAGGTATCAAAGCAATGGAAACCCACCAGAAGTGACCCCATTTTGGAAACTACACCCCTCAAGGAATTCATTTATGGGTGTTGTGACCATTTAGACCCCACAGTTTTTTCACAGAATTTATTTGAATTGGGCTGTGAATTAAAAAAATAAATAAAAATTCCAATAAGATGTAGTTTTGGCTCAAGATTTCTTTTTTCACAAAATAATAAAATACCCCATTTTATTGCCCAATTTGTCCTGAGTGCAGCAATACCCCATTTGTGGTGCTAAACTGCCATTTGGGCCCATGGGAGGGCTCAGAAGGAAAGGACCACCATTTGGCCTACTGGGTATTTTCTGGTGCGAAGTCATGTATGCAGAAGCCCATGAAGTACCAGTACAGTTGAAACCCCCGAGAAGTGACCCCATTTTAAAAACGACACCCCTTAAGGCATTCATCTAGAGGTGTAGTGAGCATTTTGACCGGAGACATACACCCCATAAACTGCAATGTGGGTTCTCCCAGGTATGGCAATACCCTCAATGTGGATGTTATCAGCTGCCTGGGCACACGGCAGGGCTCAGAAGGGAAAGATGAGGGGGATAAGCTGTGCGGAGTGGATCAGGGTAAGTAAAACTGGGGTAGATTAAAAATCAAGGGATGTTAAATTTTAAAACACACATACAGAGCCCTGGTTTTTCGGGACGCGTGTCACATTGATATATTGTGTCCTTCCTTATCCCCCTCTTATAGCAGACTTTGCACCTCTTTTGACTTTTTCCCTTCTTGTCAGTTTTTCGGAACTTCTCCTGGAAAGTGTTGCCCTGGTACGATGTGTGTGTGTGTGTGGCCTCGCTTCCAGAAGTACTGGGTGCCCCCTTCTTGGTCCCTAAAGTTTAGGTTCTTGATAACCACCTCTTGAAATTCCAGGAAATTTCCCCTCTGGCCTGTACATCGACGTAGCACGTACGCATTGTACAATGCCATCTGATCTGACCTGACAAGTCCACCCCTCCCATGTACCTATTGTAGTCCAGGATGCAGTCTGGTTTGGGGGTCTCTGTACTGGTACCTCATACAGGTACATGGGTACTGGTGTGACCATGTATTGTTGTCAATACAAGGACATCTCTCTTGTCCTTGGCACACAATATGTTGCTGCTGGATTGTGCCCGGCTCTCACCCGTTCTGAGTGTTTGCCCAAGCAGTGTTTTAGGAAGGCCTCTCAGATTTCTTCTAGCAGTGCCGCAGCTGCAGTACTTCTGGAAGCGAGGCAGTTGAAGAGTGGGACGTTGGTATAAAAATTATCCAGGTAGAGGTGGTAACCCTGGTCCAGCAGTGGGTGCACCACATACCACACAATTTTTGCATTAACTCCCAGTAAGGGGGGGGGATTCTGGGGGCTGAATACTGGTGTCCTTCCCTTCATATATCCTAAATTTGTAGGTATACCTTGATGCACTCTCGTACAGCTTATACATCTTCACGCCATACCTTGCCCTCTTACTCGGCAGATGGTGGCGGAACTGAAGCCTCCCTTTAAAATGTACCAAGGACTCATCAATAGAAATACACTTCTCAGGGGTGTATGCTTGGGGAAATCGGGCACTGAAATGGTCTAATAGGGGTCTCCGTTTATACAAACGGTCAAAACTAGGGTCATCTCGGGGTGGGCGCTGCTCATTATCAGTATAATGTAAGAAGCAAAGTATTGCTTCATTTATTTTGTTTTAGGTTCCAGTTCAGTTCAGAAGTTGCTTTGAGGGGCCTATATATTAGAAACCCCTATCAAACACCCCATTTTAGAAACTAGACCCGACAAAGTATTCACAACAGCATATAGGAAGTTTATTAACCCTTTAGGTGTTTCACAGGAATTGAAAGCAAATTAGAGGTGAAATTTACATATTTATTTATTTTGTCAGAAAATCCTTTTTATTCCATTTTTTCTGTAAAACAGAAGGTTTTACCCGAGAAACGCAACTGAATATTTATTGCCCAGATTCTGCAGTTTTGAGAAATATCCCACATGTGGCCCTAGTGCGGTAATAGACTGAAGCACCGGCCTCCGAAGCAAAGGAGCACCTAGTGGATTTTGAGGCCTCCTTTTTATTAGGTACCATGTCCGGTTTGAAGAGGTCTTGTGGTGCCAAAACAGTGGAAACCCCCAAAAGTGACCCCATTTTGGAAACTAGACTCCTTGAGGAATTCATTGTAGTTTTCATGCGGTGCCTGTGACTTTTTGATCAGTTTTTATTCTATTTTTAAGTGGCATGGTGACTAAAAAACATTATTAAATTTTTTTTACAGCGTTCACCGTGCGCTATAAATGACATATTCACTTTATTCTGTGGGGCGATACGATTACGGCGATACCAGATGTTTATAGTTTTTTTTTTATGTCTTATGGCGTTTGCACAATAAAATACTTTTTGTAAAAAATCATTTACTTTTTGTGTTACCTTATTCTAAGGGCAGATTCAGACGAACGTTGCGTTTTTGCGCGCGCAAACAACGCTGCGTTTTGCGCGCGCAAAAACCATTTGACAGCTGCGTGTGTCATCCGTGTATGATGCGCCATCATAGAGATGAGGCTAGTCGACGCCAGTCACTGTCCAAGGTGCTGAAAGAGCTAACTGATCGGCAGTAACTCTTTCAGCACCCTCGACAGTGAATGCCGAACACAATATACAGCAACCTGTTAAAAAAAAAGAAAAAGTTCGTACTTACCGAGAACTTCCCTCCCGGCCGTTGCCTTGGTGACGCGCCTCTCTTGACATCGGGCCCCACCTTCCTGGATGACGCGGCAGTCCATGTGACCGCTGCAGCCTGTGCTTGTCCTGTGATTGGCTGGAGCTGTCACTTGGACTGAATTGTCATCCCGGGAGGTCAGACTGGAGGAAGAAGCCGGGAGTTATCGGTAAGTCAGAACTTCGTTTTTTTTTTTACAGGTTCATGTATATTGGGATCGGAAGTCACTGTCCATGGTGCTGAAACAGTTTAACTCTTTCAGCACCCTGGACAGTGACTATCTCCTGACGTCGCGTACCGGAAATTTTTACCCGGTGAAGTTCGGTTCGGTTTCGCTCATCTAAAAAGACACTCCGTTTGGATGCTTGGAAACAGAAAAGCACGTGGTGCTTTTCTGTTTACATTCATCCTTTTGACAGCTGGTGCGCTGTTTCAGTCGGTTCGCACGGAAGTGCTTCCGTGCGACCTGCGTGGTTTTCACGCACCCATTAACTTCAATGGGTGCGTGATGCGCGAAATACGCGGAGATATTGAACATGTCGCGTTTTTTGCGCAGCTGACAAACGCTGCGCAAAAAGCACGGACTGTCTGTACTGCCCCATAGACTTGTATTGGTCTGTGCGTGGCGCGTGAAAACCACGTGGCCCGCAAGGACCGAATACACGTTCGTGTGAATTCCCCCTAAGAGCCATAACTTTTTTATTTTTCCATCAATAAAGCCGTGCGAGGACTTATTTTTTGCGTAACGAACTGTCGTTTTGATCAGTACCATTTTTAGGTACATGCGACTTTTTGATCTCTTTTTATTCCATATTTTGGGAGGTGAAGTGACCAAACAATTGTGATTCTGGTATGGTATTATTATTTTCTTTTATGGCGTTCACCGCGCTGGATAAATAATGAAATAATTTTGTAGTTCAGGCCGTTACGGATGCGGCGATACCAATTATGTATAGTTTATTTATTTATTAATAATAATAAAGGACTGATAAGGGAAAAAGGGGGATTTTTACTTTTTTTTTTTCACACAACTTTTTTTTACTTTATTACTTTGTCCCACTAGAGCACTTGAGGGCAGGAGGCCCTGATCGCAATTCTAATACACTGCACTACATGCAAAGTGCAGTGTATTAGAGCTGTCAGCTACTCGCTGACAGCAAGCATAGTGGGTCCTGACTTTGTCAGGACCCACTAGGCTTCCGTAGATGGCATAGCCAGACGCCATTATTAGGCATCCGGTTGCCATAGCAACCATCGCTGCCCGCTATCATGTAGCGGGCCGTCGATGGTGGTTTAACCCCTAAGAAGCCGCGATTGCTATTGAACGCAGCTTTTAAGGGGTTCATCAGTGGGGACACAGCGATCGGTCCCTGCTATAGGAGCTGCGGCAACTGCTGTACGAGACAGCTGCTGTGTGTGTTGGGTAGACGGCCAAAATGGTCGTTTCTACCGTGACGTACTATTCTGTCATGGAGCGCGAACGATTTGGTTACCATGACGGAATAGTATGTCACTGAGCGCCAAGGGGTTAAGGACCAGACACCGTTTAGCCATTTTTAGCATGTGTTAGTTAAATGGCTATAACTTTTTTATTTGTTGGGCTAGCGACGTGATTTTTGCGATGTTTTCTCCATAGGCAATGCGGGATCAATAGAGACAGCTGCGCAGCTGCTGCCTCTATTCCTATACACAGCGCTCATTGATCTCTCGGGCAGCAAGTTAAAACCCGAGCCGTAAATAGTCTATGGCGCGGGTTTTAAGGACCCTGACCGCTGGCCATAAATATACAGCCAGCGGTTGGGAACCAGTTAATGTAAAACCAAATATGCATTAAAAAAAAAATTGTTTTTTTGTCACCACATTCCAAGAGCCAGAACTTTTTTTTTCTTCTGTCCATGTTGCTGTATGTAGGCTTGTTTCTTGTGGGACGAGTCATTATTTTTTAATATAACCATTTTAGAAGAAAATATAAATGATTGATTCATTTTTTTGAGAGTGAGAAATTGAAAAAAGGAAATTCTGCCATTAAATTTGTGTGTTTTTTTTGTTCCATTGCTAACCGTGCGGTTTCAATAACGTCATTATATGGATTGTTACCATTGCTTCTGAACCATATATGTGTATTTATTTTTTTTTAACACTTTTACAAAATAAAACCACTTTTTATGAAAAAAAATATGATTATTTTTTTATTGTGCACATTCTTTTTCTAATCAACTGAACTTAACTTTAGTACATTTTTTTAGTCCAACTAGGGGACATCACAATGCAATACTTTGTTTGGCTGTATAATGCTTTGGTATGCTCAGTACAGACTGACAGGAAATCGTTAGGCCCCTGGATGCCATGGCAAACCAGTGGCACCCTGCGATCATGTTGGGGATCGCCGAAGTGGTGACAGTGGGAGCTCCCTCCTTCTGTCTAACCACCTAGATGATGCGGTCGCTATTGACACCAGCACCTTAGGGCTTAAAGAGCCGGAATCGGAAGTAACTCCAATGCTGACCGTTGCAGTAGGATGCAATATCTGACATATAGTCCGAGTGTGGTGAAACATCATACAGAAAAAAGTTGAAAAACTAGGAGATATATGACAATTAACAGCTGTCTTGAAGCAAACAACTGTAGAGCTGTATTAAAACGATGTACTGTAAGTGTGTTTGTGCATAGCAGCTTATAATATCAATGAACCAGAGGCATGTAAAATGCAAACCGTGTCTTCGGAGTACAATTCAAAAGCTGAACTCTCAAGAGTTTGCTTGTTTCAGGGCACCGAGGTGGATAGTCACAGCTTACTGATAAAGTAAAATGTGAGCCGTCTCCGGGGCCCGGCAGATGTCATGTTGAATAATGCTGGTGATAATACAGCATAAATGAGTGGCTCTGTCATGTCTAACAAAGCAAGATAAAATATTTTATATGACAGAAGGAGACATCCCCTTATCGCCTATAAATTACACAAATGTTCTTTTTATTACAGAGAAAGTGCCTAAAATTCATCAAAGCACAGTGGACCGATATCAGATATCTAAATTCCATTGAGGCCCACAGAGCGATTTGCAAATAACCTCCCCAATAAACCCAACTCGCAAAAAAAGTTAGAGCGCCTATGTTAGAGAAGAGTTGCTGGGTTGGTTCCCATCTTGTAAACAAGTGCTCACTGCAATATTTCTTACGCCACGCACTAAACGCTCAAGGGCACATACTGATAACCGTGCCAATTTGCATTTATGCATCTAATATTTTCTATGCTAATAATCCTGTCTATCCCTCTCGATTAACCTTGTTGTAATATGTCAGTGATCTATCCATATAAAACACTGCCAGTAATAAAGATGAAGGACCTAACTAAAGAGTGGGATGACCAAAGGTTGTAGAAGTAAGGAGTGAATCAGTCAATCATACTCAGATAGAGCCTCTCAGCAAGTCAATCCTCAATGCGGACACCCCCACGTAAAATAAGGCTGGAAAGATCATTTATTCCATGCTATCAACATTTCAAGCAATGAATACAGGGGATATCATTAATATGACAAGGTTATCCTGGATCTAGTTGCAATGTATGTGCTATTCTTTATAGTGTTGCACCAGCTGCACTAATATAATAATGCTATTGTGGTGCACATAACGGACACGCAGCTTTAGACATACATTTTATTGCTTTGTATCTTACCTTCGGACAGAGATGCTCTTTTTCCCTTAAGTTTTTGTGGACTATAAAAGACATTTTGTAACCTAAAATGTGCAACATGAATTTATACTTTTACAATCAGCCTTTTTAAGTCTTCCATCTGGTACCAAGATGGATAGTGTAAATGAGTGATATTGTGCTACTGAGTTCCTCTGATACCAGGGAGCAATCACTGTCCCTGCCCTGTGCATGACCAAAGATCCGGGCATGTGGGGTGTCTGGTACCTGTTAGCTCCACACCAATTCCACGGAACAGCAGCAACATTGTTGCCTTTTTGGTGGGCATTTGAGGCATTAACACCTTAATGGCCAGGCCACAAATGGCCTTAATCATTAGCTAAATCGTTTTAGTCTCTCTGCCTTTCAGCAGTTTGGGGGTGAAAAAAATAAAAAAAAGATAATGTTGACAATCGCAGTAATGAATTAATTTTTTATACTGTGTACGTTTCACGCTAAATAATCTGTTAAGTTAATTCTTCAGGCTATTGCGGTCGTGTAGATACCTAATATGTTTACGTTTTTTGTTTTGATGTAATGTATCTGCAATAAAATAGATTTTATACTAAATAATGACTTTTTGTGGATGTTTCTTTATTTTACTGCCATGCAGGAATAACTTTTGAACAACTCTATTTTATACTTATAATTTATTTCTGAGCACATAACACTGCATTGTCCTGTGTAGTTTCTGTATCAGAGAATCTACACAGGACTCAAATGTAGATCGCAGTGGGTCCAGCTTTCTTCAGTAGGCCCCGGAATCTGTCAGAACTTGCCAGATATTTGTTCCCCATTACTTATACACTGTTGACATCTTTCACTTCACTCAGGAGCATCGTGTAGAGAAGTTCTTTTTGCAACCCCCCCCCCACCCCCTCCAAAGTGCCCAGGTATAGATGTAGTTTTCAAATGTAGAGATTGACATGCCATAGCAAATTTTTTTACACGCTAGTGAATCAATTAGGCCCATTTACAAAACTAGCGGTTTATATATTTCATAAGAAGGTCCCTGACAACCCCTCAATCGGTAGTGATGTTGGCCTCCATGGTGTCATCACCCACTATGGAGCCTTAAAGGGAATACACCAGGTCTCTATATGGCAGCAGTGGGTCCCAGTGCTCATTTAATAGGGTAAGAACACCCAAGGTTACTTGTCACGGTTGTAATGAAGATAGGGCAGAAGTGTTATCCGCTTATCACCAAGGCAGCGACTTCAGCCTCCATGACGTCCCGCGTGGGGAGTCATCAAGTCTTGCTCACCCCTACAGTACAGTGTCTCCTGTTTCCCAGCAGAATATTCAACCCATGAAGTATCTTCTGTGAAACCAGAGGTATACTTCCCACCCGCAGTCCAGGAAGCACTGACTTCCCTCTCCCACAGCAGCACATTTCCTTCTCCAGGCATCGCATTCTCCTTTTTCCTTCCCCTCCTAGCAACATTCTCCATAGGTCCACAGCTACAAATTCTCTCATTGACCTATAAGCAGCACATTCTGCCCTCCAGCCACAGTAGCACATTCTGCCATTACCGTCCAGAACACAACATCCAATCCTACGAGAAGCACATACTATCATTACTCTGTCAGCATCACATTCCGCCCATCCATAAAACCACAGCCCCTATTCCCCAATAGCAGAACATCTGTTTTCTCTCCTAAATAGCACATTGTCCCCTTAGAAGCATACATTCGCCTCCACCACCAGCACTTCCTCTGCTCCCTTAACTGCAGCAAATGGTTACCTTATCACAGCAGCACATTATCCCTTGATCTTCAGCACTATTTCAGATGCATGTCCAACCACTCCTTCAACAGAGTTAGTCTTCCCATTGACTACCGCCCCCTGCATTCTCCTTTTCCCCTTTCCCTTAGGGCAGCATAAATCTCCACTCCAACAGAAGCTATTCTCGCGCTGCCCTTTTTCCCTTCCCCACATTCTCCCCACTCCCGCTGCAGCAGCACATGCGCACTTCTATCTCCTCTCTCCTCTCCTGGTTACTGTCGGATGTTGTTTGATAAGGATTGATCGCATTTAAACGTGCCAATTCTGCTGTATTAAAATTTGAATTCTAAAACAAGATGAACTAATAGAAATGCAGTCCCCAGAACAGGATTCAAATAGCATATTTTTGCCAAGGTACAAAAATAGCAGTAGAAACTATGGACGGAAGGCACGTAAAAAACATACCTTCACAAATGTGACAAATTCATCAATCCTTTTATTGCCGCGCAAGAGTTTGTTCTGAAGCACATCCAAGGCTTTCTCGCTCTGCATTGCTAAGTTGTGGAGTTGTTGTGTAGCTGCCTTTTCCAGTTCAGACATTGTACGTTCAGCTTCAGTCAATTTACTTTCCAAGACAATTACTTTTCCATTCTGCAAGAAATAGTCTGATGTTAATAATTAAAAATTTGCAGAAAATATTTACCTTTTATCATTATGTTATTTGTTGGGTCGAAACGTGTCTTTTGCTCTATTGGCAGAATACATCTGCAATAAAACACAAATAGTATTTAGCTGATAGAGTTACATACCCCTGCAAGCTTTATTGAAATAAAGGAAACAAGGAAATTGCTAATTATGCAATTCCCCTTTCATTTTTGTACAGGTATATTAAATTTAGCAATATTAAATAAACAGCCCTTAAAGTAGGTTCACAGATTTAGGTTAATTTGAGTTTTTTTGCAGCCTGAAACCCGCAACAAAAAAATGAGATACAAACAAATAAGTTTTAAAAATGTACTTCATATCCCGTGATTATCATGCATGCAGCTTTAAAGCTGCATTGTTTCTGTTCTGCTGCGGCAATCACAAGATTATGAAGCGTACTTCTCCAAGACCTCGACCTCCAGTTCTTTTGAATGTATAAATCCCACAAGAATAGGCAGCACTCCATAGGATTTCAGTGAACAAGTGTTTTTTATTCACCCATTTTAGTGCAACATTTGAGCTCACATACAGGACCTTTCTCAAGCCTTCCTTATTCAAAATCCCTTTTACCTTGTACAAATCTCCCACTTTACCAGCACCAAAGCAACCCCAGACCATCACATTACCACCACCATGCTTGACAGATGGCGTCAGGCACTCTTCCAGCATCTTTTCAGTTGTTCTGCGTCTCACAAATGTTCTTCTGTGTGATCCAAACACCTCAAACTTCGATTCGTCTGTCCATAACACTTTTTTCCAATCTTCCTCTGCCCAATATCTGTGTGCTTTTGCCAATATTAATCGTTTCCTTTTATTAGCCAGTCTCAGATATGGCTTTTTCTTTGCCACTCTGCCCTGAAGGCCAGCATCCCGGAGTCGCCTCTTCACTGTAGACGTTGACACTGGCGTTTTACAGGTACCATTTAATGAAGCTGCCAGTTTAGGACCTGTGAGGCGTATATTTCTCAAACTAGAGACTCTAATGTACTTGTCTTGTTGCTCAGTTGTGCAGCGTGGCCTCCCACTTCTCTTTCTAGCCTGTTTGTGCTGTCCTCTGAAGGGAGTAGTACACACCGTTGTAGGAAATCTTCAGTTTCTTGGCAATTTCTCGAATGGAATAGCCTTCATTTCTAAGAACAAGAATAGACTGTCGAGTTTCCCATGAAAGCTCTCTTTTTCTAGCCATTTGGAGAGTTTAATCGAACCCACAAATGTAATGCTCCAGATTCTCAACTAGCTCTAAGGAAGGTCAGTTTTATAGCTCCTCTAAACAGCAAAACTGTTTACAGCGGTGCTAACATAATTGCACAAGGGTTTTCAAGTGTTTTCTAATCATCCATTAGCCTTCTAACACAGTTAGCAAACACAATGTACCATTGGAACACTGGAGTGATGGTTGCTGGAAATGGGCCTCTATACACCTATGTAGATATTGCATTAAAAACCAGACGTTTGCAGCTAGAATAGTCATTTAGCACATTAACAATGTATAGAGTGTATTTCTGATTAATTTAATGTTATCTTCATTGAAAAAACCTGTGCTTTTTCTTGCAAAAAGAAGGAAATTTCTAAGTGACCCTAAACTTTTGAACGGTAGTGTACACACACACACAAACACACGTCCTTCTCAGTGAACTACAATATCATCAAAAAGTTAATTTATTTCAGTAATTCAATTCAAAAAGTGAACTCATATGTTATGATATACTGTGTCAATGTGACATATTGTGTTCCAGTCAATGAAGCCGTCTAGCAGGAAATTTGCGAGCACTTCATGCTTCCCTCTGCTGACAAGCTTTATGGAGATGCTGATTTCATTTTCCAGCAGGACTTGGCACCTGCCCACACTGCCAAAACTACCAATACCTGGTTTATTAACCAGAGTATCGCTGTGCTTGATTGGCCAGCAAACTCGCCTGACCTAAACCCCATAGAGAATCTATGGAAAATTGTGAAGAGGAAAATGAGACACCAGACCCAGCAATGCAGACAGGCTGAAGGCCACTATCAAAGCAACCTGGGCTTCCATAACACCTCAGCAGTGCCACGTGCCATCCCCTCCAACTGGACAGTGCTTGCAAATCCTTGTGATATACCACCAATGTCTTTAGTGAAACAACCTCTTTAACAGGAATTTCACTGCTACAAAGACACTAAATAAATAGCAGCTATATTCTTTTCCAGTAGATCAAAATTTTGATTTTAAACTGAGCCCCTAAATCCACTTAAGGACAAAAGCATGCTACATACCTTTATGTCCAGGTCTTCTTTTATTTTGTAGTACATTTGCTCATATTGTGCCTTTTCCTTGGTGATGACACAGAGCCTCTGTTTTAATGAGTCAATTGATGTCTTCTTGTGAGAACATTCCTCTGTCATTGTCTTTAGCTGTAAGATAATGATAAGGCAGACGTAACCAGGACTGGGAGATGACAGGGGGTGCACCTGATCATTTTCCATATTTCATGTTAAAGTAATGCAAAACTACTATAGACACTCTGTATACAACTGCCTGTACCATGATGCACTGTAGCAATGGATGTGAACCCTGATGTCAAGTATAATATAACAGCCCCAGAAATTATGCTAAGAATCCAATGCATTGCTGACAATATTTTAATTAATGTCTTTATGCTCTAATTACAGGTGCTATGTTATAAATGTGCAAACTGGGCAGAGGCTCCTGACATCACTCATAAATCACCTTAGGTCTACTCTCCTAGCAAATTATAGGGTGTTAATCTTTTATTAATGTTCAACAACATGCTAAGGACCAAATGTTAATAAAAAAATATATATCCAGCCATAAGCCAACAGCAAGGAGGAACGTACAAGCTTCTGATGATCAAATGTCACCCATGGGTTATACAGCATATTGGACAACATTGATTAAAGTAAATAAACTTCAGATGATTAACTAGAAAAAAAAGGTCAGAGTTTATCAAGGTAGAGTTAAGCTGGCTTCATTTGGAACATTTTATTGTGCTATTATGATGTGTTATCAGCAGCTGCCCATAGACCTAGGGCGTTACCTTAAAGAGGCTCTGTCACCACATTATAAGTGGCGTATCTCCTACATGATGTGATCGGCACTATAATGTAGATTACAACAGTGTTTTTTATTTAGAAAAACGATCATTTTTGACGGCGTTATGACCTATTTTAGATTTATGCTAATGACTTTCTTAATGGACAACTGGGCGTGTTTTACTTTTTGACCCAGTGGGCGTTGTGGAGAGAAGTGCATGACGCTGACCAATCAGTGACCAATCAGCGTCATACATTTCTGTCAATTCATTTACACAGCACATAGTAATCTTGCGAGATCACTATGTGCAGTCACTTACTCACATATTAACGTTACTGAAGTGTCCTGAGAGTGAATAGAAATCACTACCAGCCGGAACGTGATGTCTATTCAGAATCCTGACACTTCGGTAACGTTTGTGTGAGATTTCCAGCACAGCAAGCGTAATCTCGTTTTAAATGACAGTTTACAGCGTAATCTCGTGCTATTACGCTTGCTGTGCTGTGAATCTCACACAAACGTCACTGAAGTGTCAGGATTCTGAATAGACATTGTGTCCTGGCTGGTAGTGATGTCTATTCACTGTCAGGACACTTCAGTAACGTTAATATGTGAGTAAGTGACTGCACATAGTGATCTAGTAAGATCACTATGTGCTGATTACATGAATGGAGAGAAGTGTATGACGCTGATTGGTCACTGATTGGTCAGCGTCATACACTTCTCTCCACAACGCCCACTGGGTCAAAAAGTAAAACACGCCCAGTTGTCCATTAAGAAAGTCATTAGCATAAATCTAAAATAGGTCATAACTCCGTCAAAAATTATTGTTTTTCGAAATGAAAAACCCTGATGTAATCTACATTATAGCGCCGATCACATTATAGGAGAAGGGCCACTTATAATCTGGGGACAGAACCTCTTTAAAGAGGACCTGTCACCTCTCCTGACACGTCCATTTAAGTAAATACTTGTATTCCCCATAAAATAACAATTCTAGGACATACTTTCTTAGAAATCTGAGTTGTGCCGTTCCTCTGTCACTCCTCCTAGAAATCTATGAATAAATTGACAACTGGATGTCACAATTCCCCTTTTCAAAGGGGTGTGACCCTACACAGTCTCACTCTGTCAGCACTAATTGGTCATTGACAGTCTTTGTAGGGACACCCCCCCAAACGTTAACACCCAGTTGTCAATTTATTCATAATTTAGGATTAGTGCTAAGAAAATATGTTCCAGAATTGTTATTTCATGAGGAATACAAGTATTTACTAAAACAGACATGACAAGAGAGCTGATAGGTCCTCTTTAAGGGTATGTTCACACGAGGTCATTACATCCGTAATTGACGGACGTATTTCGGCCGCAAGTACCAGACCAAACACAGTGCAGGGAGCCGGGCTCCTAGCATCATACTTATGTACGACGCTAGGAGTCCCTGCCTCGCTGCCGGACAACTGTCTCGTACTGAAAACATGATTACAGTACGGGACAGTTGTCCGGCAGCGAGGCAGGGACTCCTAGCGTCGTACATAAGTATGATGCTAGGAGCCCGGCTCCCTGCACTGTGTTCGGTCCGGTACTTGCGGCCGAAATACGTCCGTTAATTACGGACGTAATGACCTCGTGTGAACATACCCTAACTCAGTATTACCGCAGCACACAAAAGAAACAGTTAAATTCCACATTCAGTACTGCTACATCAGTGCATTAAAAAACAACACAAACCATGATAAGAGCATCTTCACGGACTCATATGTATGACTATGCAGCTGCCTGACAAAGCATGATGCAAGTTAACTGTTTAGTCAACATGAAATTTGGAGTAAATGAACCTTTACCGTTTGTTGCAAGGGAATGACTGTTTATGTGTCTACAAACACTATTCCGTATGTCAATGTACGACAACAAATACACTTTACCCTTCTGTTCCTGAACTGATTGTACTGAAAATAACATCGCTTTATGATCCTTAGTACATGTTATTTTGCGATCAAGTTAATGGCTGTTGTGGGAAGATGTTAGTCGGTCTCCAGGGCATTATTACGCCGCACATGCGATGCACCACATTCCAAGGTGATTTTGTGAATAATAGGCTCAGGGAATAAATATACAGAGTGAATTACCTTCCTTTCAAGACTTTCCAACATTTCTTTGCTCGGTCTCTCGTTTTCCTGGTAGGTTTTCAGACGCGTTTTCAGATCCTCTATCAAATGCCTTTTCATGTTGACATCCCTTTCCATCCGAGCCACCCTAGAGAGTGAAGGCCCACATTACTACTATACAATTCAGATTTATACTTTTTCTCAAAGAAGCAGACGCAGCAAGTTGTTTTACACATTTAAGACTTCTAAAACTGGGTACAATCTACTATATGAATGGCTGACACTGTACAATAGTGACATAGTAGATGGTATCAGCAGACTTGCAAACAAACAAGGCTTACTTACCAAATTATGCATTTTCTTATCAAATAACATATGTAGAAATAAAATTGTATGCACTGATGGCACATTTTCCCATTGAAGTCAAAAGAAAGCTTTAGACGTAAAAAAACACAATGTGAAAAGGGCCTAAGGGGTAATGTCCCTGCAAAACCGTTAGCAAACTGCAGGCTGCCACTTATTGAAGCATGTATTCCTTTAAAGTATTCAGTCATAAAAGACCCCCTATGTATCTTAAAGGATTTGCAAAGCATCCACAAGATATGACTAAATTAAAGAAATCCTCAATCTATTACGGCAGGTGAATCTACAGTTCAGGCAGGGCTAGACAAAACCTGGTCACCACAGTAACTTTAAAATCAGCCCTATTTCTAATGGCAAATGTGGTCATAGACCACTCCTGCCAGGCAAAGAGTGGCTGTCATAGGGCTTGGCAATTTTGCTAAAAAATAGAATCTAGATTTTTTTTTTTTTTTAACACTATGGACGATTTTCGATTTTGAATCTCGATTTTCAGATTTTTGTTAAATAAACTGAAAAAAAAAACAAAAACTAAGATAGGGTATTTATGGTACATTGCTAGTAAACAATGTACAGTATATATGGTGTGGTGCATATGAGCAGCAGAAGAACAGTGAGACCTGAGGTAAAATACACATAAAGGTCCCATTCACATAAATTTTTTTCTTCGGTTAGCATGTACGCCTGGAAAGATCCAGACATACACGCTTAAGGCCCTTTTACACTGGGCAATTATCGGGCAGACAAACGATCGTTTACACAGAGCAATCATTGTCAACAGGGCAGTGATCAGCAGATGAACGAGCAAACGCTTGTTCATCAGCTGATCGTATTGTTTTAAAATCTTTAATATTATCGTTGTTGGCAACACAACTGCCGACATGATAATAATGTATGGGGATGAGCGATCGGAGTAAGGAGCGGTCATCTCCATACATCGCTCCGTGTGACAGGAGCAAAGAAGCGCCAATCAACGAGCTGTCTTGTTGATCGGCGCTCGTTGCACCGGCCAAAATTGGCTCGTATAATAGGCCTTTTAAAGGGGTTATCCGGGGACCAAATATTGCATTGCAATAATATTTTTACGTAAAAAAGAAGTCCCATACTAATATACGTCGTGTTATCAATGGCATATGACCGCAATGTCATCACTGCCTATTGCTGGAGTCCTCGAGAAGAGCATCAGCTAGCGCTTGGCTGGGGACTCCAGCACTGCTCCCGACATTTTGTCAGTGACCTTAGGGGTTTCCTATAGTTGGAGTTCCCGAGCAGAGCATCAGCTGATGCTCTGCTTGGGGACTCCGGTACTGCTGCATCTGGTACAGCTGATGCTCTGCTCGGGGACTCCAGCGATAGGAAACCCCTGAAGTCACTGACCAAATGTCGGGAGCAGTGCTGGAGTCCCGAGCAAAGCGCTAGCTGATGCTCTGCTCGGCGACTCCAGCAATAGGCAGTGTGACAGCCCCTTGTGGTCATGCCATTGATAAGACGCCGACACGAACAGCACGGGAAGCAAGCTCCATGTCGGCGTGTCATCAATATTAGAAAAGCTCCAGGACTTCGAGGAACAGTTCACCGGGATTGAACGGCACCATTTAGTAGCAAATTTTTCATTAAAGTATATTAATTAGTAAGTGACTTCTTTTTACATAAAAATATGAATGCAAAGTAATTTTTGGTTCCCGGATAACCCCTTCAATTAGCCTAGCGTAAATTATAATAAATTTGTTGGGCCGCAGTTGTCATGCTCTTTCCCACTTTCTACAAAAGTGTCATGATTGGCGCAAAAAGGGAAAGACGCAATTTGGACAGCAAATTGTGACTTTTGGGCCCTTTTGTGACTTTTCTGGTGTAGTAAGGTTAATAAATTACCCCCAATGTCTGCATGTGATTTATGACTGCTCTTTGGACATAACTTCTGTGGCATGTCTCTTAGATTTATTATAAGCAGTACTACACAGAACTAGTAGCCCATTCTGCATTTCATATCACAAGCACTGAGGCTCATTCACTGACTCTGCTCTCTGCTACAGCGTTATCACAACTGAAGATAACGGAAACTAATTCATTTAGGGCCTGTTCACATCAGCATTCGCTTTCCGTTCCGGGGGTCCGTCGGAGGTTTCCGCCGTGGAACTCCGCAACAGAAAGTCAAACGGAAGTCAACAGTCGACTGTGCTATTTATTCCGTCGGAAAAACGGGAACCTGCCGGAACGGTGACAAACGGAAATCATTAGCAGTGTTTCCGTCACCATTGATATCAATGGTGATGCAAACGGAAGCCGTGGTTTCCGTTGCGGGGTTCCACAACGGAAACCTCCGATGGAACCCCGTAACGGAAAGTGAACGGTGATGTGAACAGGCCCTTACCCATTCAGTTCCTGCTGCGTTTCAAGGCTTAAGAAGCTACATATAGAGTGGCTATAGCTTCTTAAGCCATGAAATGCAGCAGGAACTGAATGGGTTAAGAAGCTGCCTGGGAGAACGGGACTCCTTATAAAACCATCTCTGGACTCACAGTATTACACAGAGTTAGCAAACCCCAGTCCTCTCACTCCTGCTCCTGTTCATTGTCAGTCATTGAAGTAGATGCGCTGTGCAGCGTGTCTGCTTGTTAAGCTTTTTTTTTTCCTCCTGCTATGGGGGCGGGGCCTGTAACGATTTCACGATTCTAGGCAAATCCAGAATCATGCCACCTTGAAATGGCGAATTAATTGAATTAAATTTGGTTAATCGCCCAACCCTAGGCTGTCATATAAGGACATCTGCATCTCTGTTAGCAGAGAACGATATAGAAAACTGCACATTGCTTATATGTAACGTCTTGCCAAGAGAGGGTGCATTGCAAGAGGTGGGTACATGGGGGGGAGCCTTGCTGAGACTTCTGGGGGTGAGACAGTCTGGGGCAATCATGCTGTGACACCGTCCTGAGGAAAGAGAGGAGGGACTGTGGGCCTGCTATGACTACTGGTACAGTGTGGTGGCCTGCATGGACTAGTTGGGAAGAGGAGGCTTACTTTGCAGACTGGAAAAGTGGAGAGCAGAGTGGGAAACACAATTTTAACTAATAAAGAGGAGGGCACTGCTGTGACAACTATTAAGGAAAGTCCTAATCTGACTACTGGAGGAGTAAGGAAGCACAAAACCCCAAGTGAAGTGTAAAATCATATCCCCAGTTGCAAGGAGTTTTCTGAAGGTTTTTTTTCCTTTATTATTTAATGTGCAGCAATGGGTTGTGTGGTCCCTGGCCTACACTGTGTTTTTGTTGGCTCCAAACTTTTAGTTAGTGAGGAGGAGTTTGACTTGAGCGTTGGTCACACATGTGCTCTGACATTCCACTCAATGTTTATGGGACCAATGGAACAGCTGAGCGCTGTACTCAACTTTTTCTGTTAGCTCTTTAGACAATGAATGGAACGTCAGAGCGCACGTGTGACCAGCACTTCTTTGACAGCAAACAAATATCTTAGAAATGGTGAAGAATTAAGACACAAATGTATATTAGAAAGTTGTAAAGCTTTTTCTTTATAAAGTGATTAGGCATTATTTACATAAAACCTGACAACAAAAAATGAAGGCCTCATGCACACATCCGTCGGCCGTTGTACGGCCGCTAATGACGGCTTCCGTATGCAGTCCATGGTTTCACGGATCAAATCAATGAAAAGGCCGAAACTGTTCCGTCAAAAACGGACAAGAGTAGGATCTGTCCTATTTTTGACGGAACCGACGCTCAGTTCCATTAAAACAATGGAAATGCGCATGGCCCCATTGAAATGAATGTATCAGGGTGCTATCCGTTAAAACAACGGATAGCGCCCTGTTGAAAAAAACTGAACTGGGCATGAGGCCTAAAATGACACTACTTAATATACAAAGACGACACAAAAACAATACACATATAATAGCAAAAGTGACTTAATCTTTTCGGATCAAACTACAGCAACAAACACAAACAAAAGAACAGTCTAAACAAATGTAAGCATTTACTTTATTTTCATTTGTACAAATAAACATGACATCTCAAGAGATCCAGCAAGAATAAGCAGCGAAATCCAGCTATAATATGGTGAATGTGGTTTACTGATAAATTTGTAAGCAGCATCACTTAAAATAAGGATTTTTATTTACATAGTGACCAATGCATAATGCTACGGGAAGCAAAAAACATCCAAAGAGACAAATAATGGAAAATATCCAAGCAAACATCTAACCATAGGGTGAAGGAATTTTATATTTTATATATAGGACTTTATATTCTAAATTCAGATTTGAACAGAAAGCCATAATCTGCTGATCAAAATATTCTTGCTTAAGGAAATCCTATTATATATTTCTATAATTAAGAATTAATATGGTAGAAAGTCAGCAAAGTGAGTGACGGCATGTAAACCAAAAGACAAGCCAATCTGCTGGGAATGAAGAGAATCATTCTCATCCCATCACAATGAGTACACACAAACAAGGCATCAAAATGTAAAAGAAAAATATTAACGAATATACATTTACGTTACCACTAATCATTTTAGTTAATAATATATTTAATAACATCTTATAACTATTCAAGCTGTACCGTGACATAGAAATGGTTAAAACTAGTGAAAAGGAGCACTGGATCATTAAATGTTGCTAGTATGATATGGGAATAAGCAAGAGCATTAGAACCATATATCATGATAGGCTTTAATATTTCTATTCAATTCTATTGAAACCACATCTGTTGAAAGTACGATAGGTCTAAATTTCACAGTTGAAGACTGGATAAAGTCAATAATAGAAAGGCAGAAATGTAACAATAAAATTAAAACCATATAGACATTACACCTTAAATTATTCATAATAAAAAAACATGTAATCATTTTAGATTTACACGAAGAAATTAATTTTTGGCTGTGTGGTCTAATACGGTTACAAAATAAAAGGGATCTCACATGTAATTGAAAAATGTGGCTTATTGTATTTTCTCTCTAGTATTGTAAGTAACGTATGAACATCCTTGTAATGTTATTCTGCTGGACCTGCAAGTTGCTGTATCTTTTCCAGGAACAGTATTTACAGACACTTCTATGCATAACCTTTGGAGACGGCAGAGGTCTTTTCATGCTGTTAATGAATCATTCTAAACATATATTTAGCTATTATAGGTCTATAGAGTCATTACCGTTTCTTTCCTCCCACATACATTTTGCTTTGAACTCTGCTGAAACGTTGAGTGAAGCAAGTGTGACACTGGTACCTAACACAACCTGGGCAACAACTGCTGCTCTTTAATAATAAAATAAAGTGTTAACAGCAGGTGTATGGTAAAGAAAATATTCCTTATAAGCACAGCAATACAACATTCCTGGAAGTCGATTTCTAAAGTAAATGACTTATTTTTATTAATCAAACAAAAATGAAATACGAGCAACAGAAGAACGACAAACTAAATTAAGCGAAAGACTTGAAATCCGGGGCCATTTTCCTGGTGACCTCATCCTGGATTAATTTGCCATAGCCATACACCGGATAAAAATGTAATTAATTATATCTAATTAGGCCAATGGAAAGCAAAGGACCATTATATATAAAATAAAAGACACGGCAAGACCAATTTACATCAAAGTCCCGTAACCCGAAAGAAAAAAAAAAAAAAGAAGTAGCTATAATTTGTAAACTATTACAGTACTCTTCATTTCTTCTCTTTTAAAAGGCCCAAATCAATCCAAATCTAAACAAACAAAACTGTCCTTTTGCACTTGTTATACATATAAGCTTTGGTGCTTAATCCAGTTTAAGCAGCTAAACCTTGACACGTCTCTCAGCCCCCAGGCAAAGAATTACTGGATCTGAAAGATTCCTCTCCTCTCGGCACTGATTTGAATTTACATCAAGGGTGATTAAGTCCACTCTGGGGTCTCAATCTAACTTTGGTTACTCCATCAAATCATTTATGAGTTCACACAATTTGTGACCTTCAGCTGCACTTCCCAGCTTTCTTGTGAAAGCAGAAAATCCATCTGTGATATTAAACTTAAAAACAGAGAAACGAAAAACAAATGTAGAGAATTAACACCTCAAACTCTCTACCTCCCCTGACCCAAAATTCCGTAAGCGTTAAAATCTGTGAGAACATTCAACAATGAAGGATAAAAAAAAAAATACAACTACCACCACAAGGTGGCGACAAACTCACTGGCTAAAGCATACCTTTGAATGAAAACAAGAAATGAATGATACAGTACCTTTCCTGCAGTTCTCGAATTCGTTCTTCCTTTTCCTGGACTTCATTTTTCATGGCTTTAATTGTCGTGGACTGTTTTGCCATTTCAATAGTCATATTCTAAGGAAGAGGTAAAAAAAAATAAAAAAATAAGAGTATGAACATTTGGGAACTCGGTTTAATCTATCTGGGAGGTCTTTACCATGTAGTAGTTGCCTCCCTGTGCTAGAAGGTTTAAATATACAATCACTTCATAAAAAGAACTAGCAATACATGGAAAGAAGGTATTACGTTACAAACAATAACAGAAGTGTTTTGCATTGAGCGCCCATTATAGCTGGCTGAGGAAGAAAAAGAACTCCATTCACTATTTCAGAACACAGTCTGCAAAGAAAATAATGTTATTAATCATTAAAAAGAGCGTAATTGTACATTTCCGACTTCCCAAACTTTCCACCATACTATGAGGTTTACAAAATGTATCCTAATCTTTTAACCAAATCACATCAATAGCGATTACTTGCACGTAAATAAAAATAATCATGCAGTACAGCCTTTATATACCATGGCATAAGTAGATGAAGGGTACAATTACTTAATGTTTGAAAAGTTCTAGTATGTATTATGCCAGGATGTATTTGACATGAATATATTTAAGGGGTTTTCTCATTCGGATGTCCCCTGTACATATGCACTTTGGACCCCCCTCAATGTACTGGACCATTGACAGAATAGAGACCCTCAGTTCAGAACAGCATCAGATCAATTATAATTGTAAAGGGAGTAATACCGGTAATAATATATCAGGAAATTGCTATTTGTGTTACTTCCTAAGATACAGTAATGTTGCTGCAATAATATGCTAGGAATGCCGGCAGTATTGAAAGCAAATGGTTAAGGATCTGGTACTTTGTAAGATCCTGTCATATACTGAATGGATGGATTACCCCTCTCTGAGTTCGGTAGGTACTTAGACTAAGGGTATGTTCACACGCTAGCTGGCTTTTACGGCTGAAATGACAGACTGTTTTCAGGAGAAAACAGCTGCCTCGTTTCAGACGTAAATGCTCCTCCTCGCATTTTGCGAGGCTTCTCTGACAGCCGTAAATTTTGAGCTGTTCTTCATTGAGTTCAATGAAGAACGGCTCAAATTACGTCTGAAAGAAGTGTCCTGCACTTCTTTTGACGAGGCAGTATTTTTACGCGTCGTCGTTTGACAACGTGTAAATGACAGGTCGTCGGCACAATACGTCGGCAAACCCATTCAAATGATGTTTACCGACGTATTGTAGCCCTATTTTCAGACGTAAAACGAGGCATAATAAGCCTCGTTTACGTCTGAAAATAGGTCGTGTGAACCAAGCCTAAGCTATAGGGGGACTCAAAATATACTTAGGGAATAATGTTCCTCATAGTTTTTGAGTTGCTGGATTGGGGACATTGGTCCTAAGATGTATTGAAACCTCAGTCCACTCAATTTTTACTTGTGAAAGTATTTAAAGGCCACGGTGACCCAGGAAAAGACACAAATCATGAACATACTAAATATTAAATTCTGCATATAACACCAAGTTCTCCATGAATAATTTTGTTACTTAAATAACTATTTTTAAAAAAAAAGAACATTCAGAAAATATATGTTATCTGGGGTATATTTATTGAAACATAAATCAATGTTCCTTACCGGAAAAACTTTTAGTGCTTATTTTTCAATGACTCTACACCATTGTGGTAAACTAGATATAACCGAATATCATTCTAGATATTGTAAGTTAATATCTGTTGTACAGTGATTCTTTATCTTACAACTTTAATGTGTTCTGGTGTCTCACCAATGTTGGGTAATTATTGATAAATGAGAGGATAACACTATAGAGAACTATTATTTTGTTTCAAGGCTTTAAAATATGAACTGATAAGAAAAAGCAAACGTGGAAAATAAATACACACCAAACATGAAAGATTGTATCCCACATACTGTACATAAGAATTCTGTAAAAGTCTTACTTTCCTGAGCACTTAGAACTAATGTGTTGTTGTAGAGTGCAGGATTTGGGGTTTGTTGCTATTGAAGGGCCACCGCAATATGGGTAGAGCCTTACTTTACAGCGATCAACGAAAGACCATTGTAAAGTGAAATAATAATACAAGGAAGTCTTCCTTTTTTATACTAGATAACTTAGTAATCTTATTTGTGATGTTGATTTTAATATTAACTATTAGTTAGCATTTTATTCTAGAACAGAGATAAGCTCCCTCTGGATCTTAGATCATAAAAAAACAATTTTCATGTACTTCTTTTATTACCATAAAACATGGAATGCAGACTAAAGTAAAGTAACCTTCAGAACTTCTGTTAGTAAGCTTGTGTATTGTGAGCGCTCGTGTATTACCACTCCACGGAACCCAGCATTACTCTCCTGCTCTATTTATAGGCAGTAGTCAGCATTCTTGTCTTACGTGCAGTGATGTGCATTATGACTGCTGCCTGTTGTAGCTTTTTCTACCATTAATTGTCAAGGACTTGTTGCTTGCACTGTTTATATTGTACATATATGTATAATAACGAGCATTATAGAGATAAAATATGCAGGTCATAAAACTGCCTGTCACCAACCTCAGTCCTTGCCAGGTGATGAGATTTAAAACAAGTGTTAGTCTTTCTAGCAGACTTGGTTAACACCAGGAGTGGCTGAAGTAAATAATACGGTCTACTAACCAGAAAGGTACAGTTGAAATTGGTTGCATAGACAGTATTTTTTAGACTATAAGATGCATTGGACCATAAGACTCACCCATAATTTATAGCATTAAAGAGGAGAAAAAGTTACTTTTTTTTATACTGTACATGTCCTGTGGGTAATATTAAGGCGATACAGTACCATAGTGTCTGACCATAATGCTAGCCACAGTGCCCCAATACATAGTTCAACCAAGGGATGGAAAAAGGGAAGGGAAAAATGCTACACATTCACATAGAAGATTATATTTTTTAGTTCTATGAAATGATCCAAGCCTTTTTTAACCCCTTAGTGACCACCAATACGCCTTTTCACGGCAATCACTAAAGGGTCTTAGGCTAGGCCACCGTGGCGGCCCAGTCTAAGTCCTGTATGGGTGTCCTGTGCAGGCTGGAGCCGGGGCTCTGCTGTCTGATGACAGACGGGCTCCTGCTCCAACGCCCGCGATCGAAGTTTACTTTGATCGCGGCCGTTTAACCCGTGAAATGCCGCCGTCAATAGCGACCGCGGCATTTAACTTGTTTACAGAGGAGGGACCTCCCTCTGTCACCCATCGACGGCCCGCAAATGCAATCGCAGGTCTCCGATGGGGTGTCATGGCAGCGATAAAGGCCCCCAGGTCTGCCCTGGGCATATGCCTATTAGGACGCGCCGGAGGCACGTCCTAATAGATTGCCTGTCAGATTTACACTGACAGGCAATAGTGCTCTGGTATACGAAATATACCAAAGCATTATAGCAGCGATCTGAAGATCGCACAGTAAAGTCCTCTAGTGGGACTAAAAAAAATAAGTAATTAATGTGAAATAAAGATTATTAATAAAAATGACAGCAAAAAAAAATAAAACAATTTTTTTCCATAAAAAGTGGTTTTATTTAGTAAAAGTGTAAAAAAATAAATAAAAGTACACATATATGGTATCGCCACAACCATAGTGACTGAATTAATAAAGTTAATATGTAATTTAAACCGCAAGGTGAACACCGTAAAAAAAAAAAACAGCAAAAAACAATGGCGAAATTGCTATTTTTTCCCATTGCCCCCCCAAAAAGTCATGATAAAAATTAATCAATAAGTCCCTCAAAATGTACCACAACAGTACCAATCAAAACTACGTCTCGTCCCGCAAAAAAAAAGCCCAAAAAATCACTACACTGACGGAAAAATAAAAAAATGACGCCTCTTGGAAAGCGACGACGCACAAACAAATAATTTTAGTTCAAAAGTGTTTTTATTGTGCAAAAGTCGTAAAACATAAAACAACCTCTACATATGTGGTATCGTCGTAATCGTACCAACCCATAGAATAAAGGTAACATGTTATTTACGCCGCACAGTGAACGACATCAATTTAAAACGCATTAACAATGGCGGAATTTCAGGTTTTTTTTTCTAATCCCCCCCCAAAAAAAAGTTAATCAAAAAATGGTATGTACCCTAAAATAGTGCCATTATAAAGTACAACTAATCCCGCAAAAAAACAAGTACCCATACAGCTATGTCGACGGAAAAATAAAAAAGTTATAGCTCTTTGAATGCAACTATAGAAAAACGAATAAAATAGCTTGGTCATTAGGGCCTAAAATAGGCTGGTGACTAAGGGGTTAAAGCCATCTACTGTCCCTGCTGTGACCAGCTCCTGCGGTAGACTATTCCATAGATTCACAGTTCTCACTGTAAAGAAGCCTTGTCGCCTCTGCAGATTTAACCTTTTTTTCTCCAGACGGAGGGAGTGCCCCCTTGTTTTTTGAGGAGGTTTTACATGGAACAGGATTTCACCATATTTTTTGTATGGGACATTCATATATTTATACAAGTTAATCATGTCCCCCCTTAGTCATCTTTTTTCAAGGCTAAATAGGTTTAATTCTTTTAATCTTTCCTCATAACTTAGATCCTCCATGCCTCTTATTAGCTTTGTTGCTCTTCTTTGTATTTTCTAGATGAGGCCTTACTAATGCTTTGTAAAGTGGCAAGATTACATCCCTGTCCCGCGAGTCCATGCCTCTTTTAATACACGACAATATCTTGCTGGCCTTTGAAGCAGCTGATTGACATTGCATACTGCTATTTAGTTTATGATTTACAAGTACACCCAGATCCTTCTCAACAAGTGACTCCCCCAGTGTAGCTCCCCTTAGGACATATGATGCATGCAGGTTGTTGGTACCCAGATGCATAACTTTACATTTATCTACATTAAACTTAATTTGCCAAGTGGATGCCCAAACACTTAGTTTGTTTAAATCCGCCTGCAATTCACGAACATCTTCCATAGACTGGACATTACTACATAGCTTGGTGTTATCCGCAAAAATAGAAATAGTACTATTAATCCCATCCTCTATATCATTAATAAATAAGTTGAATAATAGTGGTCCCAGCACTGAACCTTGGGGTACACCACTTATAAACGGGGACCATTCAGAGTAGGAATCATTTACCACAATTCTCTGGATACGGTCCTTGAGCCAATTCTCAATCCAATTACAAACAATACTTTCTAAACCTATAGTCCTTAATTTATCCATTAGACATCTATGAGGGACAGTGTCAGCTGCCTGTGCAAAGTCCAAAAATACTATCTCCACAGCGGCCCCTCTGTCTAGGCTTCTGCTCACCTCTTCATAAAAAAAAAATCAAGTTGATTTGACAGCTTCTGTCCTTCGTAAAACCGTGCTGGCTGTCACTTGTAATACTATTTTTTGTCACATAATTCTGTATATAGTCCCTCAATAGCCGCTCAAACATTTTCCCCACAATGGATGTTAAGCTTACTGGTCTATAATTACCCGGGGAAGACCTAGACCTTTTTGAAAATAGGCACCACATTTGCCCTGCACCAGTCCCTTGGCACTATACCAGTCACTAGAGAATCTCTAAATATTATGAAGAGGGGGACAGAAATAACTGAACTAAGCTCTTTAAGAACTCTAGGGTGTAACCCATCTGGTCCCGGGGCCTTGTGTACATTTATTTTGTTTAATTTAGCTTGGACCATCTCCACATTCATCCAATTCAGTAGATCAACTGATATATTAACAGCACTGGCGCCAGCTACATCAGCTGCTCTTTCTTCTGTTGTATATACAGAGCGGAAGAACCCATTTAGTAACTCTGCCTTCTCTTGATCCCCTGTGACCAACTCCCCATTACCACTATCTAGGGGTCCTACATGTTCAGACCTTGGCTTTTTTGCATTTATATACTTGAAGAATTTTTGGGGATTTGTTTTACTATCTTTAGCCACCTGCCTTTCATTTTGTATTTTTGCTGATTTTATTACCTTTTTACAAATTTTATTAAACTCTTAATAATTTACAAAGGCTACAGCTGTACCCTGAGATGTGTATTTTTCAAATGCCCTTTTTTTGTCATGCATTGCCCTTTTTACAGAAGGTGTAAGCCGTGTGGGGTTTAATTTTAGTAGTTTATACTTGTTACCTATAGGAATAAATTTTGCACTATAATTACCCAAAGTAGATTTGAAAATCGCCCATTTATCATTTGTACCATTATTTGACATTAGTTCTTCCCAGTCTATATCCTGAATTGCAGTCCTCAACCTGGGGAAATTGGCCTTCTTAAAATTACCATATTTTTCGGACTATAATATGCACCTGACCATAAGACGCACCCAGGTTTTAGACAACAGAGAATAGGAAAAAAAATATTTGTTAAAAAATAATTTATTCTGTTTCACCGCATTCTGAGAGTCAAATTTTTTTTATATTTTTTTCATCGATTGAGCGGTGTGAGGGCTTACTTTTTGCGGGACAAGCTGGTAGTTTTATTGGCACCATTTTTTGGTACATACGATTTGTTTTATCTCTTTTTTTAATTTCATATTTTAAGCACTAAGGGGGACCAAAAAACTATTTTGATGTTTTACATTTTTAAACTCACCGTGCGAGTTAAATAATGGTATTTTGTAATAGATCGGACTTTTAGGGACACAGCGATACCATATTATTGTATTTTTTACATGTGCTTTGGGAAAAATGAACTCCTGAAAATTTATCTAACATTTTTTTTATTTTTTACACATTTTATTAGTTCCCCTAGGACTTGAACCAGCGCCCACTTGGCTACATGTGGAGTTACTGAAACAGTGTTTCTACGCGGTTTCCCTAACTCCCATAGTAGTGAATGACAGTTACGGATGCAGCGTAGCATGTGAGCTACGCTGTTTCCGTAACTACTGTTCAGTTCTAGGGGGGTTACGGAAACAGCGCAGCTCCGCGAGTTACGCTTTCAGTAACTCCACATGTAATCAAGTGGCCGGGAGAGCACAGAAAGCTAGAACAGGGTTTAGAGGGGCCCCGTTCTAGAGATAAGTGCGGGTCCCAGAGGTGGGAACTACATCTACCTGACATTTATGACATATCCTGTGGATATCCAAAGAAGTAGTAGGACAACAGCACACGTCTTCAAATCATCAAAGTGGTTTTATTGTCAAGACATCCACTTGTCTTGACAATAAAACCACTTTGATGATTTGAAGACGTGTGCTGTTGTCCTACTACTTCTTTGGATATACATCGTGCTGGAGTTGGTTTGCCTGGCTTGACAGCGTGCACCGCACCATACTCGGGACTAGTGCTGCTTCAAAAATCTCCTTTTTTCTGATATCCTGTGGATATGTCATAAATGTCCATCATAGAAAAACCCCTATAAGTGCTGCGGTCGCTATTGACCACGGCATTTAACTAGTTAAAGGGGTTTGCCATAAAACACATTTATCCCCTATCCACCAGATATGGGCTACATGTAAGATCGCTGTGGGTCCGACCGCTGGGACCCCCAGCGATAAGGAGAACAGGGGACCGAAATTTACCAAGAGCACTACATGAGAAGCCTGAACTTCCGGGTTCTGTTTCCGGCCTATCTGTTCCGCAGCTCAATAGAGATCAATGGAGAGCCGCTCGCGCATGCACAGAAGAATCCCATTGATCTCTATGAAGCTGCCGGACACAGAACGTGGAAGTCACAGCTTCTCATGCAGCGCTCCTGGTAACTTTCGGTCCCTGTTCTCCTTATCGATCACACATGTATCCCCTATCCTGTGTATAGGGGATACATGTGTTTTATGGCACAAGCCCTTTAAACTGCCACGAACATCGAAATTGCTGTTCCTGGCCGTTAGAGCAGCGTGTCAGAAGCGGACACCTGCAGTGTATGGAGCGGGCAAAGTGCGTGAGCCCGCTCCATACATCATCCCCCCTGCTCCATGATGTACCGGCACGTCATTGTTCGGGAAGGGGTTAAGTAATGAAGCGGTCATGGCGCCCGGCGCTGCTGGGTCCCTTGACTGCGGACTATAAGACGCAGGGACTTTTTAGCAAGATTTATTCTTACTAAAAACTGCGTCTTATAGTCCGAAAAATATGGTAACTGTTTTTGCCCTCCCAGCCTGTGTTTGTTTCTTACAGTATATGTAAGATAGAACTATATTGTGATCACGGTTACCGAGGTTTTCACGAACATTGACGTTCCCAACAAGCTCTGCATTATTAGAAATGACCAGATCCAACACAGCTTCACCTCTAGTCGGGTCTTCCACAAACTGGCCCATCAAATTTTCCTGCAACAGGTTGAGGAAATGTCTCCCTTTTGCAGTTGAAGCCGAACCATGACACCAATTAATATCCCGGTAATTAAATCTCCCATTATCACTACTGTACTCGCCTGTGCAGCCCGCTCCATCTGTTTATATAGCTGAACTTCCATCTCCTCAGTTATATTGGGGGGTCTATAGATTACACCAAAAGTAATTTTTTCAGTGTTTACTTCCCTTTGTAATTCCACCCACAAGGTTTCAACCTCCTCACAATCGTCACCCTCTAATGTCTCTTTCACACTCACTGTTACTAGTTAACATATCCCATATGTCTACTTTATGTTTGAATTGCTTTTTGAACATCCTTTTATTTTCTAGGACGTTACAAGGCTTATAACTTTAGCAGCAATTTCTCACAAAAAATAATAATTCCACTTTTTTCATAAAGTATTAGTTTGAAGACCGATTTCTTTGTAAAGCGAACATGAAAATGAAGAAACACACCCCAAAATCTATCACCCTCTTTCTCCTGTTTTCAAAAATACCCCCATTGTGGCCCTAATGCGTTGTTTGGACACACGGCAGGGCCCCGAAGGAAGGGAGCACCCGTATGCTTTCAGGACTCATATTTTGCTTGAAAATGTTTTAGGCCCCACTGTACATTTGGAGAGGCTTTGAGCCGCCAGAACGATAGAAACTCCCCATAAACTACCCCATTTCGTAAACTAAACCCCTTAAAGAGGCTCTGTCACCAGATTTTGCAACCCCTATCTGCTATTGCAGCAGATAGGCGCTGCAATGTAGATTACAGTAACGTTTTTATTTAAAAAAAACGAGCATTTTTGGCCAAGTTATGACCATTTTTGTATTTATGCAAATGAGGCTTGCAAAAGTCCAACTGGGCGTGTATTATGTGCGTACATCGGGGCGTTGTTACTACTTTTACTAGCTGGGCGTTCTGATGAGAAGTATCATCCACTTCTCTTCAGAACGCCCAGCTTCTGGCAGTGCAGACACACAGCGTGTTCTCGAGAGATCACGCTGTGACGTTACTCACTTCCTGCCCCAGGTCCTGCATCGTGTCGGCCACATCGGCACCAGAGGCTACAGTTGATTCTGCAGCAGCATCAGCGTTTGCAGGTAAGTAGCTACATCGACTTACCTGCAAACGCTGATGCTGCTGCAGAATCAACTGTAGCCTCTGGTGCCGATGTGTCCTCGCTCGTCCGACACTATGCAGGACCTGGGGCAGGAAGTGAGTGACGTCACAGCGTGATCTCTCGAGAACACGCTGTGTGTCTGCACTGCCAGAAGCTGGGCGTTGTGTAGAGAAGTGGATGATACTTCTCGTCAGAACGCCCAGGGGGTTAACTGCCGAAAGCAGCGGCGATGGTCCGCTGTCCGGCGAGACTGATGTTTCAGCTGTCTAGGACAGCTGTCTAGGACAGATGTCAGCGCGCGTCTGTCACTCTGTGTTTACACAGAGTGACAGTTTGAAATGCTGACGAAAATGAACGTCATGGTGCGGGAACTAGCAGCCGACCATGACATTCATTTTCGTCATTGGTCGTGAAAGGGTTAATCCATTTTCTCTGTAACACAGAAGGTTTTACCAGAGAAACGCAACTCAATATTTATTGCCCAGATTCTAGAAATATCCCACATGTTGCCCTAGTGTTCTTATGGACTTAAATACAGGCCTTTAGAAGCAAAGGAGTACCTAGTGGATTTTGGGGCCTCCTTTATTAGAATATATTTTAGGCACCATGTCAGGTTTGAAGAGGTCCTGTGGAGCCAAAACGGTGGAAACACCACCAAACACACACACCATTTGGCAAACTACACCCCTCAAGGAATTTATCAAGGGGTAAAGTGAGCATTTTGACCCCACAGTTTTTTTGCTGAATTTAGTTGGAATGAGTCCGTGAAAATTAATATCAAAATGTTTTCCCAATAAAACGTTGACATTTTAAAAGCAATTTCTCCCGATTACGGCAATACCCCATTTTTGTTAATAAACTAATAAGCTGTTTGGACCCATGGCAGGGCTCAGAAGGGCAGTTGCACCATTTGGCTTTTGGAGCTCAAATTTAGCTGGAATGGTTTTCGGGTGCCATGTCACATTTGCATAGCCCCTGCGAGGCCAAAACAGTAGGAACCCCCAAGAGTGACCCCATTTGGGAAACTAAACCTCCTAAGGAATCGATCTAGGGGTATAGTGAGCATTTAGACCCCACAGGTCTTTTGCAGAATAGGAATTAGGCCGTAAAAATGAATATCAACATTTTTTCCAATAAAAAGTTGAATTTTTTCATTTTCACAAGTGATAAAGGAGAAAAAGCCGCTTAACACTGGTAAAGCAATTTCTCCCGAGTACGGCAATACCCCACATGACATTTGGACATGCGGTGGGTCAGAAAGGCAGGAGCGCTATTTGGCATGCAGATTTTGCTGGATTGGTTTTAGGACGCCATGTCACATTTGCAAAACCCTGAGGTACCAGAATACAGTGGAAGCCCCCAAAGACCCCATTTTGGAAACGAAACCCCTCAAGTCATTCATCATTTGCTTGGACATATGACCGAGCTCAGAAGTTTTGAGCGCCATGCACATTTGAGGTCTATTTTGTTGATTTTCACAGCATTGGCACACAATTGCAGGGCTCGGAGGTCAAATAGTAAAACAAGCCCCTTAAACACAACCCTTATTTTGGAAACTACACACCTTAAGGCATTTTAAGAGGTGTAGTGAGCATTTTGCCCCCACAGGTGTTTTTGCATTAGAAATTAATGCTCAGCGGATGGTGCAAAGTGAAAATTGCAATTTGCCACGGATATGCCATTTTAGTGCACAATATGTTATGCCACCGAAGACAAATATCACATAGTGTTAAGAGGGTTCTCCCGGGTATGGCGATGCCAAATATGTGGATGTAAACTGGTGTTTGGGCACGCTGCAGGGTTCAGAAGGGAGGGAGAGCCATTTGGCTTTTGGAGGGCAGATTTTGCTTGGTAGTAGTTATGTTTGGGGTTTTACTGGTATTTCAGTTTATGATGTGGCATATGTAATCTGTGCGGAGCATGTCTGGGAATAATAAGAGGGTATATAATGCGGTAAATAAATAATTCATAGATGTGTGGCCAGTGTCACATTGATAAATGGTGCCGAATCTTATCCGCTTTTGGAACACTCTGCACATTTTGTGTCGCCATATTCTGAGAGCCAGAACTTTTTTTAATTTTTCTCCACCGGAGCTGTGTGAGGGCTTATCTGTTGCGGGACAATCTGTCGTTTTCTTTAGTAAAATTTTGGGGTACATGCGATTTTGATAACTTTTTATTCCATTTTTTGGCAAGCAAGGTGACCAAAACCCATCAATTCTGACAATGTTTTAACAGTGTTCAATGTGGGCTATAAATTAAAATGTTACTTTATTCTGTGGGTCGATACGATTACGGCGATACGATTTGTATATAGTTGTTTTTTTATGTTTTGCAGCGTTTGCACATTAGAGTCACTTTTTTTTTAAATTAATTTTTTGTGTCACCATATTCTGAGAGCCATAAGTTTAGAATTTCTTTGATAAGGGCTTGTTTTTTGCGGGACGGGTTGTAGTTTTTATTGGTACGGTTTTGGGGTACATGCGACTTTTTGATCACTTTTTATTCTATGTTTTGGAAGGGGTGGTGACCAAAAAATAGTGGATTCTGGCATTGTTGTTTTTTTTGTGGCGTTCACCGTGCGGAAAAATTACATTATAGTTTTATTGTTTGGATCGTTACGAACGCGGTGATACCAAATATGTGTACTTTAACGGTTTCATTTTTTCCCTATAATAAAGGGCTTCTTAAAGGAAAAAAAGGTGGCTTTTGTTTTTCCAACTTATAACTTTTGATTTTTATACTTTTGTACAACATTTTTATTAACTTTTATTAACTAGGCCTACACCTCTGATCTTTATTCATGCATGTAGTGCAATGCATTAGAGCAGTCAGTCATTCACTGACAGTAAACCTATTAGGCTCCGCCTCCGGGGGGGCCTAATGGGCTTCCATAGGTTGCAGACCAGGAGGCCATTTTCGGCCTCCGGTTGCCATAGCAACCATCGGCACCCCTGCGATCGTATCGCGGCGATGCCGGTTGTTTACACGCCACTAAGATGTCGCAATCGCATGATCTAAGTGGTTAATAGCAGGGAGCGGCGCTAGCTCCGTTCCCTGCAGTTACAGCAGGGTGTCCGCTGTAACATACAGCGGACACTAGCGGCTGATGACGCAGGCTCAGCTTCTGAGCCCGCGGCTTCTTTTTGTGATCGGAGGCCTTTTAGGTCCCTCCGCCGGGCGAGGCCTACCAGGCCTCCGTACTTGGCAGACAGGAGGCCATTGTTAGGCCCCTGGTTGCCAAAGCGCTAGTAACCTCATAGATGCAGCACTCGCTTTTGAGCGATGCATCTAAGGGGTTCATTGGCCGGATCGGAGGCTAGCTCCGGTCCTGGCAGCAGTTGATCGTGTTAAGCGATCACTGCTTTAAAACTGTGTCTGTAGACACAGTAGCCTGTTAACGCGATACCATAATAGTACGGCATTTCGCATAAACAGGCCAATGCCCGTGACATAATAGTACGACATAGGGCATTAAGGTGTTAACATGAAAACTTGATTTAAACCATAGGTAATTTTCTAATGACACATCCCCTTTAACCCTTTCCCTTCCAAGAACGTATCTTATACATCCTGGCAGGAAGGCACTATCTGATACGGCCTCTAAAGGCTCTAGCTTGTTTTAAAGCTATAATTCTTGGCTTTAAAACAATATTTAGATCTATGATCTAGCCTGAGTTATAGCAGGTTAAAATGATAGTTGCCTATATCTGCAGCTCTCACATTGGCCCGGTGGAGGAAGAGAGGGTGGCCAGCGTGTTGTGAGAGAATCTTTGAACCTCTTCTCCCTGTATGGCTATAGACTCCAAGGGGAGAATTTACATGAACTTGTTAATGTTATTACTGCCCCACTGCAAAAGTATAAGGTACTCAAAGAGTCACATTATTTGGTATAATTGACTTGATCCCTGCAATGTGTTTATAGCAAAGCTTTTGGAAATATTTACAATTAAAATATAAATATATTCCCTGCCATGCAAAATCCTTCACACAAAATTCTGCCTCCCACAGATTTTAATGGGAGTTGGACGCATATTTTTCCCACTGGAAGATTTTTTTCAGCTAGCAGGGGAAAAAAAAAAGTGTCCTGCTCGTTCTTCGGGCGGATTCTGCCCGAACCTCCCATTGAAGTTAATGGGAGAAGGAATCTTCCTGCCAACGGCAGGAATAGCGCCGAGGCGGATGTTGCGGTGGGACCCGTCTGCAATATTCCGCCGTGTGAACTAGCCCTAAGAGAACTTTGCATTTTTAACCCCTACCCGCACCAGGACGTAGCTGTACGTCCTGGCGAGAATATACTTCCCGCACCAGGACGTAACTGTACGCCCTGGCGAGAATATACTTCCCGCACCAGGACGTACAGTTACGGAGACATTCCTGGTGAGCACAGGGAATCGGGAGATCTGCTGTCCCCGACAGCTGACACTCCCCTGTTGCCAGGCAGCGATGAAACCCTGGCGATTTTGGAAAGTAACCCTTAAATGCGGCGATCAATAGCGATTGCCGCATTTAAGGGGGTTGTAGCAGATCGGCACCCCTCCCTATGTGATCGCGAGGGGAGGGGGTGCCGATGTTTGGCATGGCAGCCTGATAGTGTGACACTGACGGGAAGCCCATCAGAACCTGACAGCTGTAATATATTACACAATACTATACTGTATTATAGCAGAGATCAGTGCTGCAGATCTTCAAGTTAAAGTTAAAAAAAAGTTGATAAAAATGTTGTATAGAAGTGTAAAAATAAAAGTTATATGTTAAAAAAAGAAAAACTGCCTTTTCTCCTAGAAGTCTTTTATTATAGGGAAAAAAAGTACACATATGTGGTATCACCACGTTCATAATGACCCAAACTATAGTTATTTTTCCCGCACGGTGAACACCTCAAGAAATAAATAGAAAATGCCAGAATCTTTATTTTTTGGCCACCACCGCAACCAAAATATAGAATAAAAAGTGATCGAAAACTCGCATGTGCCCCAAAATAGTACCAATAATAACTACAACCCGTCCCGCAAAAAACAAGCCCTTACAGAGCTTTAACTAAAAAAATAAAAAAAGCTATGTATCTCAGAATATGGCAAAACAAAAAATAAATGTAAAAAAAAAGTGATTTTATTGTGCCAACGCTGCAAAACGTAAAAAAAACGATATACATCTGGCATCGCCGTAATTGTATCGACCCACAGAATAAAGTAAAATTGTCATTTATAGACCATGGTAAACACTGTAAAAAAAAAAAAAATATAGAATAAAAAACACATTGTCAGAATGCTTGGTTGTTAGTCACCTTGCTTGCCAAAAAATGGAATAAAAAGTGATAAAAAAATGGCATGTACCCCAGAATGCTACCAATGAAAACTACAGATTGTCCGGCAACAAATAAACCCTCACACAGCTCCGGTGGAAAAAAAAAATAGTAGTTCTGACTCTCAGAATATGGTGATGCAAAATGTGCAGAGTGTTCCAAAAGCGGATAAGATTGGGCACCATTTATCAGTGTGACACCGGCCACACATCTGTGAATTATTATTTATTTATTATTTATTTCATTATACCCTCTGCTTATGCCCTGACATACTCCGCACAGCTTAAATATGCCCCCATACATGGTACTGTTGCACAACGGACACTGCCGATTGCCGACGAAACCCATTGACTTTAATAGGTTCCGTCGGGGTGCCCGCGATTTTACCGGACACAATAGCGCAGCATGCTTCCATATAGTCTCCGGTAAACCCTACCGGATCTGCGACGGAAGCCCCTAATGGAGCCTCCGACACAGATGTGAACAGAGCCTGAGCTCTAATAAAAAGTTGTATGTACGAAAAAATGGTACCAATAAAAACTACGGCATCTCCTGCAAAGAATAAGCCCTCACACCGCTCAATGGACCAAAAAATAAAAGTTATAGCTCTAAGAAGGTGGTGAAACAAAACAATTACATTTATTTTAACAAATATTTTAAAAGTAGTAAAATTTTAAAAAATATATATAAATTTGGTATCACCGTAATCGTATTGAGCCGCAGAATAAAGTTATTAAAACCACAGAAAAGGCCATACTCACAGATTAGGTGGTGGGTAAAATACCCGTTCCAAACAGGACGCAACCAGGTCAGAGAATGCTGTTGATGGGAAGTGCCCAGGTGTGTTTAAATAATGATAGCCACTCCCACTATCCTTGAGGGGAGTGGTGTGTTGGGCATGGAAGTAAATGTGTAATAATAATAAATAAATAATAAAGTACTGTGTATAGTGCACATGTGAGGTATAGGGGACATGACTAAGTGTAGTGTGTAGAGATCAGGGCTGTGAGTGAAACAAAAACGTGAGTGTAGTGTGTAAAACATGGAGGCATAGTGTTTGGATAGTGAGGCACAGCATATATCGCCGAATAGCAGCCTATTTATAACGCCCATATTGTAAGAGAGCGGGCTGCCCTGCATGCAGTGCCAAACATGCAGCGCCCGGGTCTTATGATGCTGGGATAGCCTGGTGTGCGGATGTTTGGCACTGCATGCAGGGCAGCCCGCTCTCTTACAGTATGGGCGTTATAAATAGGCTGCTATTCGGCGATATATGCTGTGCCTCACTATCCAAACACTATGCCTCCATGTTTTACACACTACACTCACGTTTTTGTTTCACTCACAGCCCTGATCTCTACACACTACACTTAGTCATGTCCCCTATACCTCACATGTGCACTATACACAGTACTTTATTATTTATTTATTATTATTACACATTTACTTCCATGCCCAACACACCACTCCCCTCAAGGATAGTGGGAGTGGCTATCATTATTTAAACACACCTGGGCACTTCCCATCAACAGCATTCTCTGACCTGGTTGCGTCCTGTTTGGAACGGGTATTTTACCCACCACCTAATCTGTGAGTATGGCCTTTTCTGTGGTTTTAATTACATTCTATGTCCCATTTTTTTGTATATCGCAGAATAAAGTTAAGCTGTAGTTTTTACCGCACGGTGAAAGCCATAAAAACGAAACTCAAAAAACAATGGAAGAATCACAGTTTTTTTCCAATTTCATCCTGCAAATAACAGTTTTTCGGTTTCCCAGTACATTATATGGTAATTTAAATGGTGCCAATAGAAACTACAACTCCTCCCGTAAAACATAAGCCCTCACACCACTCCATTGATGGAAAAATAAAACAGTTATGGCTCTTGGAAGGCGGGGGTGAAAAACTAAAATGAAAAAGCAAAAAATGGCTTATTCCTGAAAGGGTTAATCAATTTTTACGAAAAACAAACAAACACATGTGGGTAAAAATGCTCACTACACCCCTTAAAATGCCTTAAGGGGTGTAGTTACCAAAATAGGGGTCACTACTTGGGGGTCGTTTTACTTTTTGACCTCAGAGCCCTGCAATTGTGTGCCAATGCTGTGAAAATCACCATAATAGGCCTCAAATGCGCATGTTGCTCTTCACTTCTGAGCCCTGTTATATGTCCAGGCAAATGATAAATGCCTTAAGGGGTGTAGTTCCCAAAATGGGGTCACTTCTTGGGGGCTTCTGCTGTACTCTGGTACCGGACAGGTTCAGTGACAGCAGGTCCTGCGTGTCTCTGAGCTACTATCGATCACATCTAAGTTCATAACTTAGATGTGATTGATTACAGATGGATCCTGCGTGTCAGAGACATGCAGTACCCGCTTTCACTGAACCTGTAAGGGCTTATTTACACGAACGTGTAATACGTCCGTGCAACGCGTGTGATTTTCACGTGCCTCGCACGGACCTATGTTAGTCTATGGGGCCGTTCAGACAGTCCGTGAATTTCACGCAGCATATGTCCTCTGTGTGAAACGCACGACATGTCCTATATTTGTGTATTGTGCGCGCATCACGCACCCATTGAAGCGAATGGGTGCGTGAAAATCACGCGCAGCACACGGAAGCACTTCCGTGTGACGCGCGTGATTCGCGCAACAGCAGTCAAAACTATGAATGTAAACAGAAAAGCACCACGTGCTTTTCTGTTTACAAACATACAGAGTGTCATAATCATATGGTGATGACACACGGAACTGTTAAGTGCCTTTTGCGTGCGCAAAATGCCGCGTTTTTTGCGCGCGCAAAACGCACACGCTCGTGTAAATCCGGCCTAAGTCCCACTAACCTGACAGATTCAGGTTCTAGCGCACGATGCAGCTGCTCTGTATAAAGAATACAAAACAGCTGTATCTCAAAAAGTAAAAATATTTTTTAAGAAAAAGTATCTTGAAAGTTGGTGCAACTTTCAAAATACTTGGGAGAGCGCTGAGCCACTTGGTTTCTGATCGGCTTTTCTCGGAAAGCCCAGCAATTGGTGTACAGGCTCAATAAAAAGCCTATGAGCTCGTGCACCAACTGCTTATGTGCTTCTGCCTCTTCGTACACCAACTTCTGCCGCTGCCGTGCTTCTGCCACTTCATACACTAACTTCTGCCGCTGCCGTACTTCTGCCACTTCATTTTAGCGATCGGTGGGGGTCTCAGTGAACCCCCACGGACTAAAATTTCTGACATGTCACTATGACGTCAGAAGTTATTTGGATGTTTAGTTACCCCTTTTTTTAGAAAAAAAACCTTGAATTTTTGAGATTCAGTTCTTGAATCAAGATGTGATCGCTATTAACTGGATCCTGCGTGGACCAGTGTACACCAGAGCCACCAGTGCAGCTTACCTGACAGATCGGCTTGGACGTCAGGATAAAGCTTATACGTATACAGGATACAAAGAAGCTGTATCTTAAAAAGTAAAATTATTATTTTTTTAAATAAAAAACAAAATTAAAAGCTGCTTAAAATCAAATAAAACAGTGACCTATTAGGCCTCATTTACACGAGCGTAATATACGCGCGTGCTTTTCACGCGTGTCGTACGCACCTATATTACTCTATGGGGCAGTGCAGACGATGCGTGAATTTTGCGCAGCGCGAGTGCGTTGCGTAAAACTCACGACGTGTTCTATAATCGTGCATTTTTCGCGCATCACGCACCCATTGAAGTCAATGGGAGCGTGAAAACCACGAAGGTCGCACGGAAGCACTTCCGTGCGAACTGCGTGATTTGCGCAAGAGCTGTCAAACTCTGAATGTAAACAGAAAAGCACCACGTGCTTTTCTGTTTACAAACATCCAAAAGGAGTGTCTTAGAGATGAGCGAACCGAACTTCACCGGGTTCGGCCGAACTCGTTTTGACTGAACCCGGCAAAAAATGTTGCGGTACGCGACGTCAGGAGACAGTCACTGTCCAGGGTGCTGAAATAGTAAAACTGGTTCAGCACCCTGCACAGTGACTTCTGATCCCAATATACGTGAACGTGTACAAAAAAAAAAAGTTCTGACTTATCGATAAAACTCCCGGCTTCTTCCTCCAGTCTGACCTCCCGAGATGACAATTCAGTCCAAGTGACAGCTGCAGCCAATCACAAGCCAAGCACAGGCTGCAGCGGTCACATGGACTGCCGCGTCATACAGGGAGGTGGGGCCAGATGTCAAGAGAGGCGCGTCACCAAGGGCGCGTCACCAAGGACGCGTCACCAAGGACGCGTCACCAAGGCAACGGCCGGGAAGTTCTCGGTAAGTACGAACCTCTTTTTTTTTTAAACAGGTTGCTCGATATGGTGATCGGAATTCACTGTCGAGGGTGCTCAAAGAGTTACTGCCGATCAGTTAACTCTTTCAGCACCCTGGACAGTGACTGACGTCGACTAGCCTCATCTCTATGATGGCGGCTGCGCGAAAAATCACGCAGCCGCGCATCATACACGGATGACACACGGAGCTGTCAAGTGCCTTTTGCGCACGCAAAACGCTGCGTTTTTTTGCGTGCGCAAAACGCACACGCTCGTGTAAATCAGGCCTTAATTTAACCCCTTCCCGACATTTGTCATAAGTATATGTCATGAAAAACCAGTGCTTCCCACAAAATGTTGCATACTTACAACAAACGGAAGGCACCGGCTCAGAAGCTGAGTCGGTGCCATCATCCCCGGATGTCAGCTGTATCTTACAGCTGACACCCTGCTGTAATGGCGGGGACCGAAGTTAGCTTCGATCCCCAACATTAAACCCTTAAGTGCAGCAGTCAAAAGCGATCGCTACATTTAAGGTGTTTACAGCTCATCGGCACCCCAGCAATGAAATCGCCAGGGTGTCGGTTGCTGCAATGGCAACCGGAGGCCTAATCGTGGCCTCCTAGTCTGCCTAGTACGGAAAACTTCCAGCCCCCGCCCGGAGGTGGGGCCTAAAAGGATTCCGTAGCCGTCGGCAAGATGGTGCCGGATCAGGAGATGAGACGACGTCATCAGCGGTGGATGTCAGCTGTAGGTTTACAGCTGACATCCACCTATAACGGCAGTACCAGAGCTAGCTCCGATCCCTGCCATTAACCCCTTAGATGCAGTGATCGAAAGCGATCACCCCATCTTTCTGGTTGTCAGCAGATCGGCAGCTCTGCCCTGCAATCGCAGAGCTGCTGACTGCTACTACGGCAACAGGAGACGTAACAATGGCCTCCTGCTCTGCCATTACGGAAGCCGATTAGGCTCCGCCCGGAGGCTAAGCCTAATCGGCTTGCGGTCAGTGAATAACATAGGTAGTGCAATGTATTCGAAAAATAATCTGACAGTTGGACCTTCAAGTCCCCTAGTGGGACTAAAGAAAATTTTAAAAAACAGTAAAAAAAAGTTTTAAAAAATATAATAAAAGTTTCAAGTAATAAAATAAAACACAATTGCCCTTTATCCCTTATAAAGTCTTTATTATTGAAAAAATATAATATAAACCATACATATTTGGTATCGCTGTGACCGTAAAAATATTATGTTATTTATTCCACGCGGTGAACGGCGTAAAAAAAACACGGAAAAAACAAATGCCATAATTTCTGTTTTTTGGTCACTTTGCCCTACAAAAATTAAAATAAAAAAAGTGACCAAATAGTCGCATGTATCCAAAAATGGTACCTATAAAAACTATAGCTCGTCTCGCAAAAAACAAGCCCTCATACAGCTCCGTCGATGAAAAAATTAAAAAAAGTTATGGTTCTCATAACTTGGCGACAGAAAAAAAATACATTCTTTTTACAAAAGTAATTTTATTGTGCAAAAAGTTGTAAAACATTCAAAAGCGCTATAAATTAGGTATTGTGGGAATCGTACTGACCCGCAGAATAAAGTTAACATGTAATTTATAACGCATGGTGAACGCTGTATAGCAAAAAACTAAAAAAAACTGCCAGAATTGCTGTTTTTTGGTCACATTGCCTCCCAAAAAATAGGATCAAATGTGATCAAAAAGTCGCATGTACCCCAAAATGGTACCAATAATAACTACAGCTCGTCCCACAAAAAAACAGCCCTCATACCACTACGTCTGTGAAAAAATTAAATTAGTTAAGGCACCAATATGTCAGGAAATAAAAATATGCGGTTGTGCAGACCCCAGGGGAACATTTCTTCTGTTTCAAGAGGCGATTTATCGAGACCCTAACTTTAGGGAACCAGGAAGGGGAGGACTCGAACATATCTGCTGGAAGTGAGGGTGCCCATATTATACCAGCAAAATTCCCCAAACTGCAAAGGTGCGGAGTGTGGGCCAAAAGGGGGATAAAAAAAAAAGACACCATTTATCAGTGCGACACTGGCCTGTGCATAAAGGATTGCTTCACAGCGTAACACACATCTATGGATTATTTTATTGTTTTTTTTACCCCCTTATTATACCACCTGACTATGGCATTGATGTACTCTGCACAGCTTACATATGCCCCAACATTATAAACTGAAATACCAGTAAAACTCCAAACAAAACTATTACCAAGCAAAATCTACGCTTCAAAAGCCAAATGGCGCTGCCTCCCTACTGAGCCCTACAGTGTGCCCAAACAGCTGTTTCCTTCCACATTTATGGCATCGCCATACCCGGGAGAAACCTTTTAACAATTTTTGGGGTGTGTATTTCCAGTGGCACAAGCTGGGCACAACCTATTTGCCACTGAAATGGCATATCTGGGGAAAAATTTTAATTTTTACTTTGCACCATCCGCAGCGCAATTATTTATGGAAAAGACCTGTGGGGTGAAGATGCTCGCTACACCTCTTAAAAAATGCCTTGAGGGGGGCAGGTTCCAAAATGGGGTCACTTCTCAGGGGTTTCTTTTATTATTTCACATCAGAGCCCTGCAATTCTGAATCAATACTTTGTAAGTCGCCAAATTAGGCCTCAATTTCGCATGGTACTCTTTCACTCCTGAGCCGTGTCAAATGTCCAGGCAAAAGATTAGTGCCCCATGTAGGGCGATTCTAAAACCGGGAAACACAGCATAATAATTAGAGAGCTGTCTTGTTCTAGTGGCACAAGCTGGGCACCACATATTGGCATATCTACGGAAAAAATCCCATTTTCACTCTGCATCATCGAGTGCACACCAATTTCTGCAAAACACCTGCAGGGTTAACATGCTCACTACACCCACAGGTGAATACCTTGAGTGGTGTAGTTTTCAAAATGGAGTCAATTCTGGGGGGTTTCTACTGTTTTGGTCCCATGAGGGCTTTGCAAATGCGACATAGCGCCCAGAAACCAATCCAGCAAAATCTACACTCCAAAAGTGAAATGGCGCTCCTTCCCTTCTGAGCCCTGCCGTGTGCCCAAACAGCAGTTTATGACCACATATAGGGTATTGCTGTACTCGGGAGAAATTGGTTTACAAATGTTGGGGTGCTTTGCCTTCTTTATTTTTTGAGATAATGAAAAATTTTGAGCTAAAACTACGTCTTATTGCAAAAAAAATGTTTTTCATTTTCACTGCCCTATTCAAATAAAATCTATGAAACACCTGTGGGGTCAAAATTCTCACTACACCCCTAGATTAATTCCTCAAGTGGTGTAGTATCCCAAATGGAGTCACTTTTGCTTAGTTTCCACTGTACTGGTACCTTAGGGGCTTTGCCAAAGCGACATGGTGTCAAGATACCAATCCAGCAAAATCTGTGCTCCAAAAGCCAAATGGCGTTCCTTCCCTTCTGATCCTTGCCATGTGCCCAAACAGCAGTTTATGACCACATATGGGGTATTCAATTTTAACAGTATCATAAAGTACAATGTGTCACGAGAAAATAATCTCAGAATCGCTTGGATAGGTAAAGGCATTCCAAAGTTATTACCACATAAAGTGAAACATGTCAGATTTGAAAAATGAGGCTCTGTCAGGAAGGTGAAACGTGGCCAAAGCGGGAAGGGGTTAAAAACAAAATTGGTTTCAAAAGTGTACATAGCCTTTAAAGCTTACTGCATTTTTCTCTGATTAGCCAGTATAACAATAATGTAATTTACTAGCTAACATGACACTGCATTATTTTGCCAAATATATATAGAATAGAATGTTGTATAAATAATCGTAATACATGTGGTCATAAAAAATAATTCTACAGAGGCAGTCCCAGTTTATAATGTATCATTTTTGCGCCTTTGTCCTTTTTTAAATGATTCTTTTTGGAGCACAAAGAATAGAAAAAAATGAATCGTTTCAAGTCCTAAAGTTCAAAGTTCATTTATACTGAGCTTTCAGGCATATTCATTTTTTTAAAATGTATCTGAACTAAAACATTGTGCTGCAGCAGTGACAACCAGTTTGCCATTTGACCATGGATCTTAAAACATCTATGATAATTACATGAATAAATGATCTGCAGCAGTCTGACATGTACTCTGACTATACTGTTGGGGCATTCTGGCACTATTCATAGACAGAAGTAAAAGACTGGGGATGCTTTAATAAGAACGAGAACAGATGTTTAAAGGGACAAAAGTAACAGGGATCATGTGTATTGGAACAATCAATGAGCTAACGCAAGATCAAAACTAGACATGAAAGAATCCGAAACCTGAAAGCTTTAGCAGAAAGAAAAGAAGAAGAAAATAGTAGATCAAAACTTCAACCTTACTAATGACCCCAACACATGTATGAGCTGCTGTCCAATTTCTCCCATCACATCAGCTTTTTTTTCTATTGTTCTCAGCTGTCCTGCAAAGCCTTTAGTCCCGGTTAGCACTGGCAGTATGGAGCTCTTTAAGAAACTGGCATGGCTCAAGATCATAGATCACATGGTAGCCGGAGCTACATGAGTATTAAAATTAAAAAAAATCCTCCCTCCTGAGCCTAATATCCCGACTTGCTACTATGGTCTCGGGCCCTCTGATCACAAACTGCTTCTTAAAGGCAGGAGTTCATTTAGTCCTTTGGAAAGAAGCCTCCTTGACTTTCTCCTCTGAACTTCATCTACAAATGCATGACTTTTCTTTCAGAACAAGATTTTCTTAACAGTGAAAGAATAGCCATGCGTAAAGCAATATAAGGCAATGTGAAGTCTGTTAAAAGCCATCATGGACAAGATACCAATAACAAACAAAGCAGCAACCTAGAAGAACTTTACACAACATAGCGTTCAATAAAGGATGCATTACTTTTACACTATTGTGGTTCAGGCCACTTTGGAACATAATCCTCGTTTTTACCTTTAGTTTGGTCTGAAGTTGTTTCATTTCCACATCTGTGCTTTTAGAGGGTGTTAAAGGCGTCACTACAGGTTGATCCAAGGCCACTGGGCTCACTATTTCCAGTGACCTTTTGGCTTGGGACAGCTGTTCAGTCATCTGCTTTACTGTTTGTTCCAAATTTTCTTTTTCCCGCTGAACGTCAGCTAAGTCTGAACATAACTTCTGTTGATTTAAAAGAAAAAAACGTTTTTATTGCAGAACTTTTATAACAATTATAAGTTATAGTTTATTTTCATATTCAAGAACATCAAAATACTTCTTACAGATATGCAGGGCCGGTTTTAGGCAAAGTGTGGCCCTGGGCAAAATTACAACTGGGGCCCCAAACTTAATTTTTTTTATCAACAATATGTGTTTTTGGGGCCAACCCTTCAGCTATATAGAAATAATGCGACGACCACTCTTGATGGTGTAGTCAAATGTGTGGAATAAACCAAAGATCAATATTACTAGTATATAGTGACCATATAGTGGCAGATACCAGTCCTATACAGGCGCTCTGTAGACCATATAAGTGATTACAGTACAGGGATGTACAGTGACTCACTGATGACGTCTTCTTACATTGGAGTCGTTCGCTTTCCCTTTTTGTATTCATCTGGCCCAAACCGCCATGACGACTCCTTCCAGCCACGAATCACCTCTGCAGAATATGCAACACAAACATCTTTGGTTCTTCGCTTTCCCAGCACCCTCCCCACCCACTGCAATAACTCACCATTCATAGTGCCCCAGGTGGAAATAATAATTCTCCCTCTTGGTGCCCCACACTGTAATAGTACCCTCCGCACACTACTAGTGCCCCCTTTGTGCCTCACACAATAATAGCGCCCTAGCTACACAGGAATGCTTCACTAGTAGTTTGTTCCTCCTTTGTGTCCTCATATAGTAGTTAAGACCCCTTTGTGTCTCCATGCTTGTTTGGTCCCCTTTGGTGCCCCTATATAGTAGTTAGGCCCCCTTTGTGTCACCATATAGTAATTTCAATTCATTTTGTTGCGCTCATATAGTAGTTAGGCCCTACTTAGGCCCCTATATAGTAGTTAGGCCCCATTTGTGCCCTCCATATAATAGTTAGGCCCCATTGTGCCCTCCACATTGTAGTTAGGCCTTCTTGTGCCCTCCATATATGTGTGTTTGACCCCCCCTTGTGCCCTCTATATAGTAGTTAGGCCTCCCTCATGCCAATATATATGTTAGGCTCCCTTTGCTCCCTTCATATAGTAGTTAGGCCCCTTTCTACCCTCCATACAGTAGTTAGGCCCCTTTGTACCCTCCATATAGTAGTTAGGCCCCCTTGTGCCTTCCATGTAGTAGTTAGGCCCCCTTTGCGCCCTCCATGTAGTAGTTAGGCCCCCTTTGCACCCACCATGTAGCACTTCATGGACACGTGTCCTTTTTCAACCGTACTATATAAATTAGGCCCCCTTTGCGCCAGTAAAAAAAAAAAAAAAGCACCTAACCCCGCTCCCACGATGAGCGGATAGGTCCTTTTCTGTGGTCCAGCGTCTGTGGCGCTATCGCGACACCGGCATCGTGACATCATTGCGTCACCAGCGCCGGGACGCTGACATCCTCCCGACCTCTAGTAGGCCACAGGCCTTAAACAGCCTGTGGCCTACAAGAGTAAGCATCGGAGCAGTTTGCTAATGGCGCGGCTTGAGCGAGATGCAGCTTGGCGCCTGCTTTTCTCTCACAATCTGATGTGGCTGCCCGTCTGCCTGCTTACTTTCACTGTCGGATGGGCGGGCAGCTAAACAGCAGTGGTGGCGCTGAAGGCTGGGGGCCCCTTTGGAGATAAGGGCCCTGGGCGATTGCCCAATCCCCCCCCCCCCAACGCCGGCCCTGCAGATATGAAGGCTCATGTGTTAAAGATTTTTTTTTTTATGTCATTTAAAAATATTAGTGTTCAGTGTCTTAATTCTTTGTTCTTATATTCTCTAATTACACTGCTATATAAAATATACCTTCCACTACTCTAGACAGGTAAGATGTAGATATTGTTGTATTTGGTTGTCATAACAACAATGTAAATTACAGAAATCTAGAGTAGGAAAGGTTATCAGAATATCTCAGTAATGCAAAGCCAGGCCTGTGACTTCAAATAATAGCTCAGCATAGAAAATATATATATATTTTTTATAAATTAAAAAAAAAGTCACAACCAGCGCAATCTTGAAATATCAACAGTTTACAGAAAATCTTAACCAAGTACAACATTTATGCCACGTCTCTTAATTATATATTAGATTATTATTTGAGTCCATAGAATGATAGTCTGCAATTCTAACATATGCAGATAAGTATTTGTCACCTCTAGGTCATCCTGAACAGCTTGCTAATACAGTTTAAAACTTCCTGCAAAACACATTAACCTCTGATGCTCCTTCGATGGCAATGTAATTTCCCAGTAGACTGAAGTAACTAGAACTGTACTGACATAGGCACCCACTTTGTCCTGCCTCCCCACTATGTTGTAGATTTATTTCTAACAAAGTACTCAAAATGACTATATATCCAGTTTACTTTTGTCATTTTAGACTAATAAATTAGCAAACACTACTTTGCAAATGCAATTATTTCCCAAACCATAGAGGGAAAATATTAACTCAACATAAAGAAACATAACGGGAGTTACATACTATATACATATAACCCTACTAAAAAAACAAAACAATAAAACCACGTCTACAAATTACAATCAAGCAACAGGTTGGAGGTTAATGGTCTACACTAAATGCTCATGCAAATTGTATAGAATGAACAAAAAATAAATAAATATATATATATATAGACAACACGCCTGCATACATACATACATATATTTGGCAAGGACGTGGTGGGCGAGGCACAGTTAGCGCCGACCTGCAAGAAACCTGTGAGGAAGGAGATGTGAGTGCTCAGTCTGTTGCCTGTGCCTCTATTTGTGTGTGTGTGTGTGTGTGTGTGTGTGTGTGTAAGTGCCTTTATATGCATCTGTACAGTGGCGTAGCTATAGGGGTCACAACGTTCGTAGTTGCAACCGGGCCCCCAGGTCCACCGTTGCCACACAGCGCTGACTTCACTTCCAACTGTATTTGCGTCCTCAGCATTCACTGTGCTGCGAGCGGCTCAGCGCAGGCAGGCGCGATGTAATGACGTAATCGCGCTTGTCTGCGCCGAGTCACTCACAGCACAGACCGGAGGAGAAGGATTCTCCACCTGTCGTGGGAACGGGGATAGGTAAGTAATTATGTTATTATTTTTCTATTAGGTACATGTGGGGGCATTATACTGCGTATGGGTGGGGGGCTCATATGGTAGCTGCTGAGGGGGCATTATACAATATGGGGGGGCATTATAATGTATGGGACCGCTAGGGGGGCATTATAATGTATGGGACCGCTATGGGGGGCATTATACTGTATGGGGCATTATATTGTATGGAGTGCATTATACTGTATGGGGCAGTTATGGGTGGCAATATACTGTGGGGCCAGCTATGGGGGGCATTATACTGTACCCCCATACAGTATAATGCCCCCCATAGCTGCCCCCACAGTATATCTATGGGGGCAATATCCTGTTTTGGCCGCTAGTGGGGGCATTATACTGTGTGTGGGCAGCTATGGGGGGCATTATACTGTGTGGGGGCAGCTATGGGGCATTATACTGTGGGGTCAGCTATGGGGAGCATTATACTGTAGAGGCATTCATGGGGTCTTTCGGCAAGGCGGCTGGGCATAGGCGTGCACATGAGTCTGGTGATGTTGGGAAGGGATAGGGGGGCCCAAGCTGAATTCTTGCACCAGGGCCCATGAGCCTTTAGCTACGCCCCTGTAGCTGTATATATTTCTGTGTGTGCATCTACTACATGATGTGTGCTCAGAGTTATCCCTGTGTGTTATCTGTGGTGTTACATAGGACTTTATGTAACATCTCCTACATTATCTGTACTCCGAGTTATCACTGTGTGTAGGGCTGGGCGATTTTGCAAAAAAAATTAAATCTAGATTTTTGTCAACCCTATGGACTATTTTTGATTTGATTCACAATTTTCTTATTTTTAGGACTAATTAAGGAATTACTGTGCATGCAATTCCCTTATCTAAAAAATAAAAAAAAAAATACCAAGATACAATTCGTTTACATAAGAGAATTGCAGGCATAGTTGTCCAATAATATATATTGATTATCAGGACTTAGCTGCTAGGTGTGATCACGCTAACTTATAAAAGGAACAATGCTGATAATCATCATATATAAATTTGGTTTAGAGAATAAGAAGAGCAACTATGAGTGCAGAGGAACACCAGGAACAACGAGAAATAAATTCCCAAAACAGGGTGTTAAGAAGGCAAACCCCTGACGTAAGACAAGTAAGACAAGCCTGTAATGAACAACCTCGTTCTCAAACAGCACAATTATAAATACTTATCATTCCTTTTGCTAGCAAACCCGTGTAATGGGTTTTCTATACTAGTATATATATATATATACACACATCCACATACACACACAAACAGATATGTCCTTCCTTAACTTATCTCTAAACCCAACATATCCTGATATGTATGGTGCGAGATGTTAAACGATTTAAGAAAAAAAACTGTACCTCCAACGGATGCCCTCTGTGAGTCATCCGTGGCCGGTAGACTCCCATGTAAAAAAAACAAAAAAGAAAAACCTTGCACAGTTGACGTCAAATGCCTCTGATGGATTCCATCCGTCGATCATCCATCGCCCATTAACTCCCATGTTTAAAAAAAAAGTTTTTTAAGGCTATGTTCACATCTACGCTAGGTTTTCAGTTATTCTGTTCCATCATAGGAACAGCATAAAGAGAAAAACAGTAGTGCTGGATCAGTTGCATGACTAAAACCAATGGCGCTCGACAAGACACTTTGACTTTATTGGGTTCCGCCGAGTTTTCGTAATTATGACGGACAAACTAGTGCTGCATAATGCACTATTTTGTCAGGCAAAAATTAAGTGGAAATCTGAAACGGAGGCTCAGACGCAAATGTGAACAAAGTGTAACGCAATATTTTTTTTACTAGGGATTGCTCTGTCGGATGCCATCCGTTGCCGATCGACTCTCGTTAAAAAGGCATATAACGTATACTTTTTTTATTACTGGATGGCGCGAGATTAACCTAAAAAGGTTAAGGATGGACACGTCTGTATACACACAATTTTTAAAACTCAAGCAGCTTACATGAAAAATATATTTCAGGACTAACGATCACATTTACGGCATGTACTTCATATACCATCTTAATCTTGGAACACTAGCCATTTATAGATTTCTGGTGTCTATTAAAAATAAATATTGTTTTAAAGCTCTATTCTGTAGGTCTTGTAGAGGAGGAATAAAATGGAGCAGCTGTTGTGGGTAATATTTTGTTGGATGATCTTCGGTTGTGTTTCATCTCCTGTGTACACATCATGCCCAGTGAACCTCACTCTATATAACCTTGACTGGGGATTGATGTACTTAAAAGGTAAAAGCCAAGCTGGAAAAGGATACAATAACAGATGCTGGTTGTTTATCTCCACTGAGTAGGACTTACCAACTTATGTAGCAGCCAAAGTGCTTCGGGTTCATTTGCACAAATGCAGTGTTAAGGGACTACTTTTATTAGAAATGTAATGAAAATGGCTACAAACAGCTAATTACTGTTAGCTCAGGCTCAATTGACATGGCTACATTGACTGCTGGAAGGGATAGGTCACCACATCATTATGCTCAATACTCCATATACATTAGAGGAAAATACACTTGTTATTGAAATTTAAATATAAAATTAATTTTGAATAATATGCAGAGTATCTTATCCTCCACTTATTAACAGTGGGGTCCCTGAGAAAGTGGGCATTTCCCCAAACAATTGTATACAGAGGAGTATGACAAAGATCAGGAGGGCCTTGTTCACACAGAGTTTTTTTGAGACATTTTTGACACGGAAAGCACGTCGGAAAACGAGCCAAAAGACGTCCGAAAATTGAAATGATTTCAATGGGAGGCGGAGGAGTTTTTTCCCGCGAGCGGAGAAAAACACTTGCGGGAAAAAGAAGCGACATGCCCTATCCTCGGGCGTTTACGTCCCTGACCTCCCATTGACATCAATGGGAGACCGAGAAAGCGTATTGCGCTGCGTTTTTTCCAGTGGCGCTCAATGGGTGCGAGTGAAAAACGCGGCAAAACGGCGTGAAGGCAGATCAAAATCTGCCTGCAAAAAACTCAGTGTGAACATGGCCTAAAGCTACAAATGCAAATATTTTATATATTTGTCTGTGGATTTACTAAACAAATAGTACAAAATATTTCTTTCTTTCTGTTGCTTATATTGTGCCAACATATTTTGCAGCACTGTACAGAAGTTGTCATCACTCACTGGCCCAAGTGGGGCTCACAATCCGAAAACATACAGGTAGAAAATTTAGAATGTGGGAGGAAACCAGAGGAAACCCATGAAAACACAGGCAACAGTGATAACCACTAAGACACTGTGTACCGATAAATATACAAACTAAAACAGGCCCAAAAAAGTAGGTTAATAAGAATGTTGCATGTATTTAACCCCTTTAAAGCCCTGTGTCCCTAACAGCCCTATGTCCTATATGGCGAAATTATGGTGCGAGAAACAGTGGCGCCCGCGCTCTCTCTTGCTAGTAACGGCTGTATTATACAGGGTGGGCCACGAAAAATAGAACCCTGTGTCCCTTGTGTGGTTTGTACGGGATAATGGAAGAATAACATACAGTACTTACACCAGGGGCAGACATAGATAGCTGAGGGACCCTGAGCAAGAACAGTATATGGGCCCCTTGCTTTGCATTTATATGCAATATAACAAATAGAAGAAGTTTGCTTTAATATGACAGTAGGCCCCTTACCTACTGGGCCCTGTGCAGCTGCACAGGTTGCACCAATGGTATGTCCACCCCTGACTTACACGTTACAGGACATGCTGGAAGTTGTATGCATCATCAGCTATGTAAAATTGTGCCTCTCATGTTCAGGAACGCCTTCTGCAACACAACATGTTCCATATTCAGCGGAAGCCACAACCCTCATCGTATGTTCTTCTGTGAATGCCGCATAAACTCTGCCCGTGTGCGCGACGTATGGCATGTTGTCCAGTCTTGTCGAAAGAAACAATACTCATGCTCGTGATCAGTTAACTGTGCAAACAATTGCTAGAAAATATCCATGTACACAGCTGTGTTCACATTTTCATTAAAGAATATTTGACCGACAATCCGCGTGCCCGCGACCAGGCACCAAACGCCAATTTTTGGATCATGAGGTGGCTGTTGGTGGATCTTGTGTGAATTTTCTGTGTGCCAGTACCTATTAGATGGAACCACGCTTTATCAGACATGATGTATTGCAACCGGTCCAAATGGCTGTCAACTACCATATCCAGTAGCCAATTGTAACTCGGTATTGCTTTACGTGAAGCGATTTCAGTACACGTCATCATGTTATTCTGCTGACATATGCCTGATGAGATAATTTTCGCATCAATTTTCTCGGGCTTCTCATAATCCTCTCCTGGAGGATGAAACCAGAGTTCTGATTGGTTGCTATGGGCAACAAAGAGAGTTTTACTGTAAGACAGTTATGACGTATGAAACCCGATAAGCAATATTCTGCACAAACCACACAAGGGAAACCGGGTTTAGTTTTTTATGGCCCCCTCTGTACAACAGACACCTCATTCTAACAGCAGTATCGGAGATTATATGCCGCAGTCAATAATGAATCACGGCTCCTAAGTGATTTTACAGAAGAAGGGAGCTTACTCTGTTAGCTCATCGGCATCCTGCGATGCGATCATGGGGAGACGATGGGTTTCCATGAGAGCAGGACACCTAACAATGGCCCCAGATATGCCATGTATGAGAGCCTAGTAGGCCCTGCCTTAAGAAGGGCCAAATATGCTGTCTGTCAGTATAATACTGACAGGCATAATACATTGCCATATATTATAGAAGAGATCAGGGGATTACATGGTCAAGTTCATAGAAAAATTAAAAATATATTATTTTTTTCTTCATTTCAATATGCTTTATTATGGTAAAAATATTTTTAAAAAACTGCACATATTTGGTGCAGCGACCGGTACTATAGAACTAATTTATCCCGCACAGTGAACACGATAAAAAAACAAAAAGCGCCCACGACATCGGTTCATACATGTGACCCTTTACTTGCAGATATCCGAATTATAGCATATCCCCTGTGATAGCGATTATTTGTTCTTAGCAGGCTTTGTTCTTGAGTCTCCCACCCCTAGGTGTCACTTGGAGCCTTTGGGCTCTTCTTTCTCTTACCCCTGAAGCCCTCCCTGCTTTACCCTTCTTCTTGCCTATCCTCTGAACACCTCCACCATTCCCAGTCCTCAGTGTCACAATCATTGTACTACCATGGCTAACCTTACTGTTGTATCATTGAATGTCCAGGGTCTGAATGTTCCAGAAAAGAGATCCTCAATACTCTGACTCCTGTGGAAGAAAAGGGCTCAAGTGGCCTTCCTTCAGGAGACTCATTTCCGCACAGACCAACTACCTTCTCTGCGGAACTCTAGGTTTCCTGAGGTTTATCACAGCACCTCCTCGGACTCTAAAACCAAGGGCGTATCCATTCTCATCTCCTTGCCTTGGGAATTCCTGGGATGTCACACAGATGACGTGGGCTGGTACCTATTCCTTAAAGGTAAGATCGCAAACTCCACATTGACGTTTGCTAACTTATACCTCCCTAACTCGGGTCAACTGACACTCCTGGAAGAGGCTCTTAATGCTTTGTAAGAGTTTGCGGAGTGGACTCTGGTACTAGGGGGTGACTTTAACTTACCATTAGAATTATCATTGGACACAACCTCATCCCAACTCCATTCACCAAGACCCCTAAACCGTCTCCTGTGCCGCCTACTCCACGCACACCAGCTAACAGATCCCTGGCGTATCTTTCACCCCAAGGACAGGAACTACACTTTCTTCTCTCACCCACACAACATGTACTCCCGAATGGATTACTTCCTCCTCCGCCATTCACAGTGATCGCTCCTTTCCTCTGCCTCAATAGACTGCATATTGCTCTCTGATCATGTGATGATAATCTTATCGCTGTCCCTACCTTCCCTCCACCCCAAGCCTTGGCAGTGATGCCTAAACTAATCCATGCTGCAGGACCCTAAAATTTTGGAAGAAATGGCAAACAACCTTCGCTTCTTCTTTGACACTAACACTACAGACGACTCTAAACCACTCTCAGTTTGGGAGGCACACAAATGCGTCATAAGGGGCTCCCTAATACGTATTGGCTCCCGACTTAAGAAGGAAAGCTCTGCAGCCTTCTTAGAATTAGTAGAAAAAATCCATACCATGGAACAATCTCATAAACGGTCTCTAGACCCCAGGACAGGTGCGGAATTAACTTTATTGCGGGACAGACTGCGTACTCGAACACTCTCCGCAGCTAAAGCCACGCTCCATAAATGCTGCAGACACTACTTTGAATCAGGTAACAAACCAGGCTGGATGCTGGCGAAGGCCCTACCTGCACAGAGAGCACACGTATATGTCCCATTCGTTAATACCCCCATATGTCCCATTCGTTAATACACCTGGAAAAACCACAGACACTTTACGCTCCTACTATTTGGAGCTATACAACCTGCAGATAACTTCTGGCTACCTACCCCCCCCCCCCCCCCCCCAACCCCAGATTCAGTACCATCAGATCTGATCTCCAGACCTCCGGTTTGGGTCATATCCCACCGAAGGCTATGTAAGTGTTAGAGTCTCCAATTTCGGAGGAAGAGTTTAACTTGGCCCTCAAATAATCCCCACCGAGTAAGGCTCCGGGCCCTCATGGCCTATCATTACCCTATAACAAGAAATTTGCCTCCTTCCTCATCCGCCCTTTCCTAGCTGCATTTAATGCCATCCCCGAAGGCAGAACGATGCCAGTAGATACATTGAGAGCCCACATAACAGTAATCCCGAAAGACGGTAAGGAACATGCCCTCTGTAATAGTTACCACCCCATCTCCCTTCTCAACCTAGATCTCAAACTATTCTCCAAGATCTTATCCACACGACTCACTCCATTCCTGTCCACAATAATCCATGGGGACAAGACAGGCTTTCTTCCAGCGAGAGAAGCCGGAGATAATACTATCCGGGCCATTAATCGAATTGAACACATCACTACCTCCTCTGTCCCAACCTTCTTGCTCTCCACGGATGCCGAGAAAGCATTCGACCGGGTTGACTGGTTGTTTCTCCGGGAGACTATCTTACATAGGTCTAGGCCAAAGCAGGCTTAGCTGGATTTGGAGCTTATACTCATCTCACTCGGCATCCGTGAAGGTCAATGGCCACACTTCCTCCTCTTTCCCTATTACTAACGGAACCCACCAGGGTTGCCCGCTATCCCCCCTGATTTTCATTCTGTGTCTAGAACCCTTCCTTTGTCACGTCCGTAATAGCCCAGACATCGTGAGTGTCGTAGTCGGAGACATGCCATTCAAGGTAGCAGCATATGCTGATGTCCCCTTGTTTTACATTTCCCACCCCCATATCTCGATACCCAACCTATTAGCCCGAGTTTAAAGTATTTGCATCTCTGTCCAATTTCAAAATAAACTTTCAAAAATCGGACAAACTCAATGTATCCCTTCCAACCCAATTGGCGGTAGCCATGGCGGATTCCTTCCTTTCAGATGGGCTCCCAGCTTAATCAAATACCTAGGGATATACCTCACAAACAAGCTCTACGAACTCTACTCCTGTAATTACCCTCACCTCCTACAATCAAGGGGGACCTTGACAAATGGTCCAAAGGGACTTTCACCTGGACTATATAGGTAAATCCTGGCTCAAATGACCACAATGAATATTATTAAGAATGAGTATTTTTCAGGCTGGAGCAGGCAAAAAGTCAGGTAACACCTGGAATAAAACAAAAGTAAATCAAGTTTTTCACCGCTCGAACAGCACTGAGAAACACAGTCCAACCTGTAGTCTTATAGACGGATCTGCTCAGTCCACAAGCAATAGACAACCCACAGTCCAGAGAAGGTGTATGCAGTTCTGATCCTTGTAGTCCCACGGAGCTCTACACCGTGTCCCGATGCTCAGGCTCCAGGCAGGATAAATCCTATGACTAATAAAAAAGGAGAAATAGTGCAACACCCTCTATTTTTTTTGCAATAAGATTTTGTTCCATACTTACAGGAAAATAGAAGAATAAAAACATTGGTGATTCAAATAAAATCAATAGCAGCATGTCAAACAAACTCGCCCGACCCAGGGTTTCAACCTACCGGCTTCCTCTGGGGCACTTATTCTTCTATTTTCCCGTAAGTATGGAATAAATCTTGCGTATTGCAAAAAAAACAGAGGGTGTTGCACTATTTCTCCTTTTTTATTGGAGTCATAGGACTTTCACCTGGTTCGGTCGCTGTTCCATATTCAAGATGAACGTGTTACCTCCCCTGTTGCACTTCTTTCCAGCACTCCCCATACAACTGCCACGCCTATTTTTTAGCTTCCTCTCCTCATTACTAAATCAACTTCATTTGGTCCCATAAACCGTCTCGCATCGTCCGCACGACCCTCGCCCCGGAAAAAGCATGACGGAGCTCTGGGGCTACCAGATATCCATTTCTACTATCAGGCAGCGCATCTGGTTTGCAATCTAGACTGGTGCGGTCATGGTACTCTCAAACCTTGGGTAAAACTAGAACAATTATTTTCACAGCCCCTATATGCCGCCCCATGGATGCTAGACCAACTCACATCACATAATATCCCATCCACTTATCGGACCCACACTACGTGTAGCGTCACTCCAATTGAAACGCTGCAACATTTCCCCTACCCGATCACCACTTTATTCCATAATAGACAACCCGTTTCCCACTGGGCTGTGAGCCGGGTCCCTTCAGCCAATGACGCACCATCCGCGAGACCCAAGCCCGTCACTACATTGTCAACGACAGCTGGAAAAGATATCACAACTGACAGAAAATACGGACTCGGGACACCTTCCTTATTGGCAGGCTTCCCAACTCTGTCATTTTTTACTGTCCCTCCGCCCCTCCTCCACCTATGCACTATGACGGGGCACCTGCGCCACACCCTCTCTCTAACATATAACCTGCTGAATTCCCCAGCGGAAGATTCACACCCTCCATATTTGTTCAAATGGGCGACGGACCCTAAACTTACTTTTACAGCAGACCACTGTTCTCGGTTGTACACAATGACACATCAATCCTCCATATTGAGTAGAATTCAGGAAGCGGGCTTTAAGATACTATGGAGATGGTACAGAGTCCCCTCCAAACTCCACAGTTTTTACCCAGAGGTCTCCCCTTTATGCTGGAGGTGTGGTATCCAAGCAGGTGACCTCTTACATACCTTTTGGAGCTGTCCCAGGCTGACTCATTTCTGGAACAATGTCTGGCACGTCACCTCTAAATTTTCTGACTTCACACTCCCCAAGTCACCTGACTTCTTCCTGCTTCATCTGTGTGACATCCCTATCTCTACACACAAGAATTCGGTGGTACGTCACTTAGTTAATACGGCTAGCGCATGTATCCCGGCCTTGTGGAAGCAAGATGACCCACCTACAATGCACCATTGGTTTCAGAAGATCCAGGAAGTTAAACGCATGGAGGAGCTCACGGCCTCTCTACGGAACACACATGACAAATTTGTGCGCTCCTGGTTTCATTGGGTGAGCTTTGAGAACTCGCCTTATTACATCTCCTTGTTATCTTTTTTTTATTTTTTATAAATTCTTTTATTTTCATTTTGAACATTAAGCATACGATAATAAAAGTGCAAACATGAGAAGGCACATACATCGGCACGCAGGCCAACATAAAGTAGCATTGTAAAAAGTGGAAAAACTGCGTCGAACAACTGAGAAAACGTACAAGAAAACTTACTAGTTATAAACCGTCAAAAGTTGACATTTGCGTAAAACAAGAAGAATAATAAGATAAGAAGGAAGTAGAGACAAGCAGAAAGGGATATAGGAAGGGGAGGAGGGGTATGAGACCAGCATAGAGATGAAGACCAGAAGGATTGGAGTCAAGAGGCAACAATGGTCCTAAATTCCGGTGAGGACTGAAATCTAATCCAATGGTACCAGGTTTTGATGAATTTAGTATGGGTATCTCTTTGTTATCGTAACGCCATTCCCGGTATGGGGAAGATGTTTATTGGACGGATGCCGAGTACTGCCCCCATCTCCCTCCCTACCCCCCTTTCCCTATCACCCCCCCCCTTCTCCTCTTAATTCCTCTTCGAGGTTTCTCCCAGTCCAGTCTAAGTGGACTATTAAATTGATTTGCATTGACGAACACTCTGACCTTTGTTGTTTTTTCTTATATGTTTACATGCTGTATTTGCATATCACGAAGTTGTGAAATTATTTTTTAGCTCTTTATTACCTCTCCCAAAATCAACACTCATACAGCTCAATAGACAATACAAAAAAAGAAAAAAAAGTTATGGCTTTTCAGAATGTGGCAACAAAAAAACAGATAATCCAAAAAGAAAAAAAAAAATTGTGCAAAAGTAGTAGACAAATTTGACATTGTTGTAATTGTAAGGGCCTGCAAAAGTAAGATAACATTATTTATAGTGCACGATGAACAATGTAAAAACAAATGGCGGAAATGCTGTTTAGTTTTTTTTCATTATGCCCCTTCAAAAAATTAATAAAAGCTAAGGGGGTATTCCTATCTATCCATAGGATATGCTACACATGTCCGATAGATGTGGATTGCAGAATTGTGTTGATAGACGCGGTCCTAGAGGTGGGACGATAGATGCAGGTCCAGAACGACCATAGAAGTGAAAGAGAGTAAAAATAAACAGTGTAGCACAGTGCGCTATGCTTTTTCCATAGCTCCAGATTTACAGAAACAGAGTAGCAAAACACGCTTGGCTGTTTCCAGAAAACTTGGCCACCTCGAAAGTCAGTGGCCAGAGAACAGCAACAGAATGTAAGGGGTTTAGAGGGCGCCGTTCTAGAGATAGGTGCGATTCCCAGAGGTGAGATTCGCATCTATAGTAGATGGAACAACCCCTTTAAAGGGGTTTTCCAAGATTGTACAAAATTTGGAAAGCATTATGCTTCAATAAAATAAGCAATACTCACCTGTGAAATCCCCCACTCCTCTAGCGGTCAGCGCTATTCTTTGTTTCCTATGCTGCAGCAATGACATTCCCATATACACACGTTACCGCTAAAGCCAATTACTGGCCTCTCCGGTCTCGTGCTGTACACCGCCGAAACCAATTTATTTAACGGTTTTAACTTAATTTTTTTTATTATAATTCCAGTTAGACATATTTTCTACTTTCTCTAAAAATCCCTTTAAGACCCAAACTGGGACGCATTTTAGTTTAAATTATTATATTGAAGTATATAGAATATTTTATTTTTAAATACTTTCCTTGGGGCTGCGATATTGGAAGTACACACATCCTGCAAGTTTGATCTTTAAAGGCAGTACTGCAGGGTGTGTGTGCTTTATGGCAACTGCAATTAATGGTAGTCAATGGTCAGAAAAGTGTCAATAGTCTCCAGCGATGAAATACAGCGATCCTACCCCCTATAAGTGGCACTGGACATAAATACAAAGCTATATGTGTATAGAGTTGTTATCCTGCCTTATCTAGGCCTGAAGCAATACAGTAGAGTTGTAGTCATTAAATTCCAAGCCCTTGAAATGATAATGAAATCTTTGCTGACCCTGTTCCAGTCTACACAGCACAGATAAAAAGTAATTTTTAGTAGATTCAGGACGCAGGCTTAAACAACAAAAAATTAGAAAAAAAATTATTTACTAATTATGTAGTGGAGGGTTTAACACCACTAGTTCCAGTGTTCTAGGATATACGAGGGATGTATATTTATTTTGTACCCTGGTAGTCTAAGGTAAAATAAGGGGTTCAATTATTGTAGTTTACTCACCTCCCCAGGCTCTAACGAGGTCTATGGTCTGGGTGTTCTGTCTGATAGGAAGATAGATAAGGGCTTGTCCACACGTAACGGAATTGCTGCAGAAAATTTCGGCAGCAATTCCATTGAAAGCAGCAGACTTTCCACTGCGGCAAAAACGCACCATTTCCTGGGTTTCTGACAATGGGTTTCAGAAACTGGTGTGTATTTTGCTGCGTTTTTCACAATCCTAGGAGATGGTGACATCTCCTCTGAAAAACGCAGCAGGTCCACTTTCCGCAGGAGGAATTGACATGCTGCGGTCTGAAAAATACGCACCGCAGGTCAATTTCTGCTATGAATTTTTTCACAGCGTGTGGATGAGATTTGTTAAATCTCACCCGCTTTGCTGCTACTGTATTCTGCTGCGTATTTTCCATTAGCAATTCCGGACGGAAAATATGCAGCAATTCCGCTATGTGTGGACAAGCCCTAAGATGTGCAAACCAAGTTCATCCTCCTCTCATGCCCTGCACTGATCATAGAGATCAGTTCCTAGTCGGGAAATAGATGAAAGTGCGGCTATGAACAATTGCACAGTTTGGGTATGTGCACACACACTAATTACGTCCGTAATTGACGGACGTATTTCAGCCGCAAGTCCCGGACCGAACACAGTGCAGGGAGCCGGGCTCCTAGCATCATACTTATGTACGATGCTAGGAGTCTCTGCCTCGCTGCAGGACAACTGTCCCGTACCGTAATCATGTTTTCAGTGGTCCTGCAGCGAGGCAGGGACTCCTAGCATCGTACATAACTATGATGCTAGGAGCCTGGCTCCCTGCACTGTGTTCGGTCCGGGACTTGCGGCCGAAATACGTCCGTCAATTACGGACGTAATTAGTGTGTGTGCACATACCCTTTACATCCTAATTGGGCAGACTGCATAATAAGTGCGGGGGGAGGACGACGGACCAGGGAATAAAAAAGGGACCCACCATAGTTTTTCTGCTTTTCGAAATTAAAATATGTGTTATAACTAAAATATTAAGGCCACAGTCACACGACAGCTGTTCAGGCTGAAAAATACAAGGCTGATTTCAAAAGAAAACCGCCTCTGAAATCCAGGCGCTTTTATACCTAAACTTCAAAGCGGTTTTATTTTTGTAAGCATTTTTGAGACATATTTTCAAAGCAATTTTTTATGTGTCAATGGGAAATATTAGTTTTTTAGACCCATTTAAGTAGTGGCATGTCACTTCTTTTTTACGAAGCGGTTTTTAATTCAGCAGTGTAAAAATACGACTTGTACGATCTACACAGCCTATTTCCCATTGAAATCAATTGGAAGTTGTTTGCAGGCGCATTCCAAGTGTATTTCGAAGCATAATTTGAGCATTTTCCTTGAACATGGCCTTAGGATTCCAAAGCATTATTGCCAGGCACCGAGATGAAGCGTCATGTGGCATGAAACGGCTGTTGTGACGGTCTTTTGGTAGTACTGTGTTTGTATCCTTGTAGCCCATGTGGTTTAATCATATAGGATTGTGAAAATAAAGTAAAGAAAATCTGGATTTGGTGAGTGCCGTGTCTTGCCTTGCCTTTTTTTTCTCCTTGCTTATGAGGATTGCATTGCTTTATGTGTTCACTTGACACTGAGCACCACCATTTGATATCTTCCAAAGAAGGTTTTTGTTGCCTCAGAGTGGATAATGCAAATTTTTGCTGCACCTGTGTGCAGGTGCCGATCAATTCGTTAATTTCATCATACATTGCCTGTAAGAGTAACGTGGCCTAATAGGCTTTCATGTACAGCAGGCCTAGGCATTGATGGTTGACTCCTCCTCTGTCAAACACTCCAGCTGCAGCAGTCACTATTGACCGTGGCATCTAAGTGGTTAAACACCCACCAGTGAAGTTTTCTCGGATGCCAGTTGTTACCTAGGGAGGGTGACTATCAATCACAATAAACCCGCGGGCGGCTCAGCAGTGCCGATAGGTGTCTTAAACTTACAGGGCATTTAGACATACATGTACATTCAAATGCGGCAAGGGGTTAAAACGCATTTTCACTCAAAACTTAAATATTGGTATACATTTTTAAATCAGAAGTTGGAGAAAGAGAGTTTAATTATTTTAATTTTACTTAACCCTTTCCCGCCCCATGACGAGACTTTACGTCATGGACTGCAGGGTGAAGTCCGCTCCATAAGCTGCATGCAGTTGTCCTTTGTTAAAATTTTAATAGTGCTACAAAACGTTATCGCCGTGGAGCTCTAGGCACCATTAGGATCCAGCTTTTTTGCCCCCTATTGATGTGTAATCTGGCCAAAACACTTCAGTTTTTGGAAACCTGATGCAATTATAATAATGCTGTATTTGGGATTTCCCAAGTGTATATTTTTTCAATTTGATGACCTTTTGGCTTACACGATTTGTAATGGAATTTAATACTTGGGCTTAAAGCACACGACTGTTTTTTTGTCCATGCGCTATCTGCATTTTTGCGGATAGCTCACAAACCAATTCATTTATATGGCCCCATGCACACAACCGTGATGTTTACGCAACCGTGTGGGGGCCTCAAAAGCTAAGGACGTGTAGTTTTACTGTCCGTATTTGCGTGAACTTCTCGGGGGGTTGGGACAAACTGGTGACATCAATTTCAGCTTTCCTTTTTCTTTTGCGGATCCATTAATTAATAACACACGGATGCACTATGGAAGGTTTTTTTTCAAAAACAAATGGACTGCATATACAGACAATGGATGTGTGGTTTTTGCGGACGGCAAAATCACCACGGTCGTGTGCATTAGGCCTTAAGAACAGGCAATCAAGCAACTACAGTAGACCACACTGTTCAATCATTGCAAGTTTGCATATGTGAAAGGCTTCTACCACTCATGTAAAGCCTACTCTGTCAAACCAATGTATTAATATCCTGCAGTCACTTCCACCAAAATGTTAAGAAAACGATGGTAATATATATAAAAAGAAAAAGTTCCAACCAACGAGATAATACTTGTTAGAGTTGAGCACTCTGCAGAGACCATTAAGAATCCTTTGACTAATTGGACATTGGTAGATTAATTCTCTTTTTACTTAACAGCACTATTTTAACACCCTTTATACTCTGTCAGTACAGCATATGAATGACATAATAATACTGAGCATGCATAATAAGGAGAAATAAAAAGTTAAATTAGCATTTCATGTCATACTTAAGTGTCAAACCATAAAAAAACCTTTAACTACTAGCATTGAACATTTATCTTAAACAATCTGACGTTGACAACTTATTGATGTGAATCATCCTAATTACTGCTAATCACCTATCAAATATATATATATTTCAACATTCTAAATGCAGTTGTCTAGTATAGATGAACGCCTCTGTGATGTTTTGCTCAGGATAGACAGGACAATTGAAACGGGCAGCACTATTACGAGGTCACCTAAAATATGAGTTGTAATTAACAGAGGCTCTTTTATATAAAATGATAACAATGCCAGTCTGTCTTACGGCACTTCAATCATAGTACAAAATCTAAAATGATTCAATGTAGCAACAGAATATGGGATCCTAGTGCTGAAACATATACGTGAAGACGTTTTCAAGCCATGATCTATGGGAAGGTAATCCTTTTAGACTACCATGTTGTAATTGCCCTATGTTCAAATGGATTTGGTCTTGTTTGAAATAACATCCTAAAAACCAACACGAATGACAATGTTCATTAGAGAAATTATTTTATGGCTTACAGGAAGTGTGCAAAATAAACATTATTCCATATTTAGAGCTGATGTGTCACCATAATATGCTGCCCTATTTAAGGGAAGCAAATTATTGGGACAAATCTGCTATACTATTAGCTCAAACGGCACAAAATTGTGCCGTTCGGCTAATTGCACCTAACTAAGAATACAGCGGACCCATAGTAATACTAGTTACTCATAGTTTAGTTTATTGTAATCCTTTCTCGCCCTGTGATACAATACTACAAAGTACCCGCAAACTGATATAATACTATGTCACAGTAATGGCGCGGGCACAGTATTAAACAGCCGACACCCTGTTGTAATAGCAAGATTGGAAATAGCTCCAATCACAGCCATCTTACCCCGTAGATACTGCGGTTTCTTGACGTGGCATTTAAGTGGTTAGACGAAGGCGAATAGAAGGATGACGATGACTTGCCATAGCAGTAGTAAGCCTGAGGGTATGTTCACACGGCAAAGCAAAAACGGCTGTAAAATACGGAGTTGTTTTCAAGCGAAAACAGACCCTGATTTTCAGCCGTTTTTTAAGCAACCAGCGTATTTTACAGCCGTTTTTGGAGCTGTTTTTCTATTGAGTCAATAAAAAATGGCTCCAAAAACGGCTCGAGAAGTAACATGCACTTTTTTACGCGCCGTTTTTAAAAACGGACGCATAAAAAATGCCCTGTGGGAACGGAACGCCGTATTTCCCACTGAAATCAATGGGCAGATGTTTGGTGGCGTTCAGCCACCGTATTTTTAGCCGTTTTCGGGGCGTTAACGGCCCGAAAAACGACTGAAAATAGGTCATGTGATCATACCCTTACACGGAGAGGCATAATAGATTGAAAAACAGAAGTATCGCAGTGTATTATAGAGGCAATCAGAGGATCACGTTTTTAAATCCCAAAGTGGGACTAGAAAAAACTAAATAATAGAAGGGTTCACACCAGGGCCGGCCTTAGTGGTGTGCGACCTGTGCCATTGCACAGGGCGCATCACTCCAGCAGGTGGGAGGGGGCGCTGCGCTAGCTCCCTTCCCCTGCTTGTTTCAGAAGCGCCCTGGCCCGGCAGCCGCCTTTCCGCCCTGGCTAGCGGCGACACGGGCGTGAGGGCGCCCGTGCCGCCCGTCGGGACGGGCCCCATCATTGCCGGCGGCGCTGCTGCTACAGCGGTAGCGATGCCACTATAGCAGAGCATGGAGCTATTTTCCTGCTCTGCTATCTACTAGCGCCACTGTAGCTCCCTGAAGGCCGGGAAATCCGCTCCTGGATGGAGCGCTTGATGTCTCCTTCTGGGAGCTACAGTGGCGCTATCTACAGGAAGAGGTGTGGGGGGGGGGTGCTATCTACAAGGGGGCTGTGTGGCACTACCTTCAAGGGGGCTGTGTGGCACTACCTACCAGGGGGCTGTGTGGCACTACCTACCAGGGGGCTGTGTGGCACTACCTACAAGGGGGCTGTGTGGCACTACCTACCAGGGGGCTGTGTGGCACTACCTATCAGGGGGCTGTGTGGCACTACCTATCAGGGGGCTGTGTGGCACTACCTACAAGGGGGCTGTGTGGCACTACCTACAAGGGGGCTGTGTGGCACTACCTACAAGGGGGCTGTGTGGCACTACCTAAAAGGGGGCTGTGTGACACTACCTAAGAGGAGGCTGTGTGACACTACCTACAGGGGGAATCTGTGAGTGGCGGGCTGATGGTCATTTTACTGTGAGTGGGGGGCTGATGGTATTCAAGTGGTTTCTACCTGAAGGAATTTTGAGACAGATGTTTTTTGCCTTACAAAAAAAACTGTGTGAACATACCCTGAGAGTCTAGTGCTTGTTTTTAGCCATTTTCGGTCTTTCTCAAAACAATCTTTAGTAGGGGTGCCCTGAGGAAATTTTATTTTTCAAGTGGTGCCTCGAGTCCGAAAACATTGGAAAACTCTGTACTAGGCTGTGGGAACAGGGCTTAGGGGAGTACAATTTTTTTTGGGGGGGGGCACTGTCTACAAGGAGGAGGTGGAGGATTATGGCACTGTCTACAGGGAGACTATATGGCACAATCTACAGGTGGGCACTATCTACTAGGGGAAGGGCTTTGTGTGACAGCTAGGGGAGGGGGCATTATACTGTATGAGGGCCACTAAGTGGACATTATACTGTGTAGGGGTACTGCAGGGGGCAATATAGTGTGTGGCACTTAGGGGGAATAATACTGTGTGGGCACAATTATAGGACAAAATACGGTGTCCTTGAAGGGGTTATAATATAATATGTTATTAAATATATTTATTATACTATATGGGGGGCAATAAAGGGGCATTATACTGTGTGGGGGCACTATACTTTTTTTATGGGGCATTTTTTTTTATGATGGGGTGGGGTGCCGAAAAATAATTTCAAGTCTCCTAGGGGGGACTTATAAAAAAAGGAAAAAAACAGTTAAATAAAGTTTTTTTTTTTATGTTTAAAAAAACTGAAAAAAAACCAAAAACAAAAAAAACACCTTTTCCCATTGTCCCCCTAAAGTAATGTTAAAAAAAATAAAAGTTAACATTACTGGTATAGCGTTGTTTAACCCGCTCGGTGAACGCCGTCATTTTTTTATATAAAACACGCAAATTGCAGTTTTTTGATTACCTTAGCTTTCCAAAAAAATTAAACAAAACGTGATCAAAAAGTTGCATATATGGTATCGGTGAAAACTACAGCTCGTCTTACAAAAATTAAGGTCTCACATCGCTAAATTCACGAAAAAATAAAAAAGTTATGGCTCTCAGAACATGGTGACACAATACCTTTTTTTTTTAGCAAATTGTTTTTTTTGTTTTTTTAAAAAAAGTGGTAAAACATTAAACAAAACATATCAATTTGGTATCGCCGTAATCGTATCAACCTGTAGAATAAGTTGCACAACTAGTTTTTACCGCCTGATGGACGCCGTAAAGACAAAACCCCCCACAACATGGCGTAATCGCGTTTTTTTTTCCCATTTCACCCCACAAATATATTTTTTTCAGCCTCCCAGTACATTATGCGGTACAATAAATGGTGCCATGACAAACTACATCTTGTCCCACAAAAAACACGCCCCCAAAAAACGGCTAGGTCGACGAAAAAAAAAAAAAGTTAGCGCTTTTGGAAGGCGGGGAGGAAAAAACGAAAATGAAAAAAACTGAAATTGGCTGTGTCTCTAAGGGGTTAAAAAAAAAAAGGTATACTTTTGTTACTGGACGGCTGTGACTTATACGTTTTTTTTTTTAAATGGCAGTCTATGGGCGACGGACAGCTGGCATCCAAAGGAGGTATACATTTGTTTGTTTTGCACCATACATATCGAGTAATGTTGGATTTAGAGAGAAAGTAAGGGAAAACAAATCTGTATCTCTATTAATTAAACTGGTGGACAACCTTGAATCCTATTTATAATGTGTAATTGAACTTTTTTTTTTCTTATTGATGGTGTAGGGGTGCAGCATCCAGAGCTCTCTCCTCACCACCACACATGCAAGCGTATTAGCCATTTCTTATTCAGCTATAAGGCCTCATGCACACAACTGCATTGTTGTGCATCCGTATGCCATCCGGACACACAGATCCACAACAATTTACCGGTATTGGTGAATCCGCACCGTAAAATGACATGTCCTAAGTTTTTGCGGCCCCTGCACCGATTTGTGTAAATCATGATCGTGTGCATGAGGCCATAGAAAAGAATGGGTCCGCAATTTATCTGCAAAAATGCTGATAAATCGAACCCGCAAAAATACAGGCGTGTGCATGAGGCCTAAACATGGTAAATTTTGCATCATTATTGAAGATAGAAATCAAAATGAAACGATTTTCTAAACATGCCCCATTGTGTCAATGAAAGAAATACCATTACATTTCAACAGCAGTGCAACAACAAAAAAATTTATTTACCATTTACGTGCATAAAAAGGAATAGGATTTTGTTACACCTTAAAAATATATACATTAAGATGGCCTAAGATAGTCTCATTGTAGCTATACAGAATCAGGATATGAATCAAGAGCCCTGACATAACATGACAGTCTGAGCGCTTATGATGCTTTTCTCTCTGGATCCAGCAGAAAGCATTGACATTCCATTAACAAATAACCTTGTCTTGGCAAGTTGATAGGATGCTGGATTAGGGCAGTCACGTCCTACTCCACGTGGATACACCGCTCACAACCTGTTTCGTGCACAGTTTGCCCTGTGAACATGATCCGAGTGACATTTCACAAATTCCTGGATAAATGTTGCTACACTCAGTTGGCAAAGACAGGCTATGTCATGTACAGATCAATAATAGCACTGTGTTTTATCAACTGCAATATACAAGGAGTACACTGTCTGGCAAAAGCCATGACCCTAGAGAATCTGACATATAGAAATGAAATGACCTATAAAATATGTCTAGCGCACATAGCTGTGCTGGAAAATCATAAGCTGCAGGATGGTGACTTAAGATCCTTACCAATATTTACACGATTCATACAATAAATCATAATATTAGCCCCCAAAAATGCACACAGCTAACTTCAATAACACTTTCAAACGACAGAATAAAAGGTCTACGCTAAGCTACCTTTTAGAGTCTCCTGTTCCACTGTTATTTATAATGGGGATCAGGGACAAACACAGGATTGTTAAAGGGGGGTTTTCAAATGCATATTTTTTCAAAGCAAGTTATTTTCGCCGCGCTCACACTGCCCTCTGATTTTTACACTACGAGTTTTGGTCTGCATGTATCCACCAGCCTAGCCCTTTATACTACAAGCGAATATAAAGGGCAAGGCAAGTGGATATGTGCTGACCAATGCTCGTAGCATAAAACCAAGTGTAGAAAGTGCCAAATACTGACCCTTGTAGATAGTGCCACACACTGCCCTCTGTGGATAGTGCCACACACTGCCCCCTGTGGATAGTGCCACACACTGCCCCCTGTGGATAGTGCCACCCACTGCCCCCTGTGGATAGTGCCACAGTGCCCATGTAGATAGTACCACACACTGCTCCCTGTAGATAGTGCTACAGTGCCTGGGTAGATAGTGCCTCCTGAAGGTAATGCCCCTGTAGATAGTGCCCCATACCAAAACAAGCACACTCACCTGTCCCTGTCCCCACGCGGTCCTCCAGCGAAGGAGGCCTGGTCTCTTCTGACCAGGCCTGCTCCAACAGAATGACGCAGGTGGTGCAATGAAGCCATTTGCGCTGCCTGCATCACAAGAAAAACGCTGAATGGCAGGGAAAGTAACCGATGGTTCGCGGATACAATTAAGTCCCAGTTAGGCTGGGTTCACACAACCTATTTTCAGGCGTAATGGAGGCGTTTTACGCCTCGAAATACGTCTGAAAACAAGCCTCGAATACGTCGGCAAACATCTGCCCATTCATTTCAATGGGTTTGCCGATGTACTGTGCCGACGACCTGTAATTTTACGCGTCGCTGTCAAAAGTAGGCGCGTAAAATAACAGCCTCGTCAAAGAAGTTCAGGACACTTCTTGGGACGTAATTTGAGCCATTTTTCATTGACTTCAATGAAGAACAGCTCCAAATTACGTCCGTAATGGACGCCTCGCAAAAACGCGAGTACGAGCAATTACGTCTGAAATGCAGAAGCTGTTTTCTCCTGAAAACAGCTCCTTAATTTCAGCCGTAATTGTCGATATCGTGTGCACATACCCTTAAAGACGCGGATACAATTAGGTCTCATTGTAAGCGAGGGACTTCTTGAGCAAGAGGTGGATAGTGAGTCCCTGGTCTTCGGGGTGTTTCCAAGCAACTGGAACCCTCCCCTGCGTGCGCCACTCTGTTTGTTTCCATGTAACTTCTAATACTCTTCTTTAGTTTCTTTATATAAATTATATATATGTATTGCATTTCTATTGTGCCATTTGGCTATTGGGAGTGATCAAAGCATACACCAGACTCAGTCACTCATTAGGGGAGCACACCACTGCCTGGATACTATGTATACATAGATAATAGCCCGGAAATCACTGTGAGGAGCCTTCCCCGCATGACGCAGGTTTTTAGAATCTGTATAATTTCTGCTGCATAAAGCCAGTGGATTTCACTGCAGATTTGATCCTTGAAATTATAAAGGGTGAATTCTACATCAAATCACTGTCAAAATCCACACAAGTCTGCTGTAGATTTTCGATTTCGATTTCATAGAGTATATGCTGTGGATTATTCTGCAGCAAATATGCCCAGTATGATCATAGCCTAACCATCTATTAAAAACAAATTATATTCTCCATAATGTGATTACACTTCTTATAACCATTCACAGAATGTTAGGCTGGGTTCACACGACCTATTTTCAGGCGTAAACTAGGCGTTTTACGCCTCGAATTACGCCTGAAAACGGCTCAAATACTTCGGCAAACATCTGCCCATTCATTTCAATGGGTTTGCCGACGTACTGTGCCGACGACCTGTAATTTTACGCGTCGCTGTCAAAAGACGGCGCGTAAAATAACAGCGTCGTCAAAGAAGTGCAGAACACTTCTTGGGACGTAATTTGAGCCGTTTTTCATGGACTTCAATGAAGAACAGCTCCAAATTACGGCCGTAATTGACACCTCGCAAAACGCGAGTACGAGCAATTACGTCTGAAATGCAGGAGTTGTTTTCTCCTGAAAACAGCTCTGTAATTTCAGCCGTAATTGTCGCTATCGTGTGCACATACCCTTATAGTGATAGCGGTTATCGAATTGCAAACATTTTATATAGACCAGATAGTGACTAAATTGAACAGATACAGTGTCAATAAAATAATCCACATGTAGTCATTATCAGTACAATCTGAAACTCTTGGGAATAGCGTAAGTAAAAATACTAGGTTTAAACACAGCCCTTTGAATAAACAACAGATATTTCATGATAATAGCTAACTTTTCAATTCTTGAGAATAAAAAAAGAGCATATAAAAAAAATTTGGGGAAAAATACGACGCTAAGAAAAAAAACTACTACATGTAAATTTGTCAAATACGCTAACGATTCTGATTCTGATGCAAATGAAGTTTAATGTAGATAAATGTAAAGTTATGCATCTTGGTACCAACAACCTGCATGCATCATATGTCCTAGGGGACGCTACACTGGCGGATTCACTTGTTGAGAAGGATCTGGGTGTACTTGTAAATCATAAACTCAATAACAGCATGCAGTGTCAATCAGCTGCTTCAAAGGCCAGCAGGATATTGTCGTGTATTAAAAGAGGCATGGACTCGCGGGACAGGGATGTAATAATGCCACTTTACAAAGCATTAGTGAGGCCTCATCTAGAATATGCAGTTCAGTTCTGGGCTCCAGTTCATAGAAAGGATGCCCTGGAGTTGGAAAAAATACAAAGAAGAGCAACGAAGCTAATAAGGGGCATGGAGAATTTAAGTTATGAGGAAAGATTGAAAGAATTAAACCTATTTAGCCTTGAAAAAAGAAGACTAAGGGGGGACATGATTAACTTATATAAATATATTAATGGCACATACAAAAAATATGGTGAAATCCTGTTCCTTGTAAAACCCCCTCAAAAAACAAGGGGGCACTCCCTCCGTCTGGAGAAAAAAAGGTTCAAGCTGCAGAGGCGACAAGGCTTCTTTACAGTGAGAACTGTGAATTTATGGAATAGCCTACCGCAGGAGCTGGTCACAGCAGGGACAGTAGATGGCTTTAAAAAAGGGTTAGATAATTTCCTAGAACAAAAAAATATTAGCTCCTATGTGTAGAAATTTTTCCTTCCCTTTTCCCTTCCCTTGGTTGAACTTGATGGACATGTGTCTTTTTTCAGCCGTACTAACTATGTAACTATGTAACTATGTAACTATGTAAAGATACAGGTGGTTTAAAATACAGGTGTTTTTGAAGCGTTTTTCAACGCGTTTTTTGCAATTTTTTGGCGATCAATTAGGACTCCCATTGACTATGGAAGCATTTGGCGCGTTTTCAGCGCATTTTAGGTGTCAAAAAATTGTCCTGACGCTTCATTTTTACACGACGCACTGTATGTTGTATGTACTAACTGCACGCTTTCTCACGGATTTAAATGGGAAGCTTAATCAAGCGTTTTTTATGCATATTTCGGCGTGTAAAATGCACCAAAATACACGTCAAATAAACGTTGTGTGAATACAGCCTAAGAGAACCCGCCAGCTTCAATATTTTTACTTCATTACAGTAAACTAATATTAATCTCTCTTTTTTCTTTATATAATATCCACATTTTTTGCTAAAACCCACATTTTCCCTTTACAAACTGCTTTATTATAAAAAAACAAAATACAGTAAGAAAGTTACATATATTTGGTATCGCCGCGTCCATAACGACCCCAACTATAAACTTATTACATCATTTAAACCGCACGTGAACGTCGTAAAAAATAAAATCAAAAAACATGCAAAAATTGCTGTTTTCTGTGAATCCAGCCTTAAAAAAAATTTGATAAAAAGTGATCAAAAAGTCGCATCTACTCCAAAATGGTACCGACAAAAACTACAAGTCGTCCCGCAAAAAAAAGCCCTCATACAACTGCATTGGCGAAAAAATAAAAAAGTTATTGCTCTTCAAATATGGAGACACAAAAAAAAAAAAATTTTGAAAAAAAAGTGTGTTTACTGTGTAAAAGTAGTAAAACATACAAAATCGATATAAATTTGGTATCGTTGCAATCGTAACAACCCGCTGAATAAAGTTATTGTGTTATTTATACCACACGGTAAACGGAGTAAATTTAGGATGCAAAAAAGTGTGGCGAAATTGCTGTTTTTTTTCTATTCCCCCCCAAAAAAGTTAATCAATAAATTCTATGTACCCCATAATGGGGCTATTAAAAATTAACACTTGTCCCACAAAAAACAAGACCTTATACAGCTATGTCGACACAAAAATAAAAAAGTTATAGCTCTTTGAATAAGACTATGGAAAAACGTAAAAAAAATGGCCTGGTCATTAAGGTCTAAAACAGGCTCGTCATTAAGGGGTTAACCCCTTAGTGACTAAGCCTGTTTTGGGCTTAAGGACCAGGCCATTTTTTTCAAATCTGAAATGTGTCAATTGAAGTGGTAATAACTTTGGAATGCTTTTATTTTTTCAATCGATTCAGAGATTGTTTTCTCGTTACTCATTGGACTTCAAGTTAGTGGTAAAATTTGGTTGACACATTCAGTGTTTATTTGTGAAAAACACCAAAATTCGGAGAAAATGTGAAAAAATTAGTATTTTTTTAAATTTAAATGTATCTGCTTGTAAGACAGTAATGCCACACAAAATAGCTACTATTTCACATTGCCCATATGTCTACTTTATGTTTGGATTGTTTTTTGAGCGTCCTTTTATTTTTCTAGGATGTTACAAGGCTTAGAACTTTAGCAGCAATTTCTCACATTTTCAAGAAAATTTCAAAAGCCTTGTTTTAAGGAGCGGTTCCGTTCTGAAGTGGTTTTGAGGGCCTTATATATTCTAAACCACCTATAAAAATCACCCCATTTTAAAAACAGCATTTAGAAAGTTTCTTAACCCTTTAGGCGTTTCACAAGAATTAAAGAAAATTAAAGGTGAAATTTACAAATGTCTTTTTTTTGTTGCAGACAATCCGTTTTAATATTTTTTTTTTCTGTAATACAGAAGGTTTTACCAGAGAAACGCAACTCAATATTTATTGCCCAGATTCTGTAGTTTTTAGAAATATCCCACATGTGGCCCTAGTCTGGTAATACACAAACACAGGTCTCAGAAGCAAAGGAGCATACATACATATATATATATATATATATATATATATATATATATATATATATATATATATATACATACACAGTATTTTTCGGACTATAAGACGCAGTTTTTAGCAAGAATAAATCTTGCTAAAAAGTCCCTGCATCTTATGGTCAGCAGTCAAGGGACCCGGCACATCATGGAGCGGGGAGGGGATGATGTATGGAGCGGGCTCACGCGCTGAGCCCGCTCCATACACTGCAGGTGTCAGCTTCTGACACGCTGCTCTAACAGCTAGGAACAGCGATCTCCACAGGATATGTCATAAATGTCAGATAGATGCAGGTCCCACCTCTGGGACCCGCATCTATCTCCAGAATGGGGCCCCGTTCTATCTTACCCGACTCTGCCGTCTTCCGGCCACTTCCTGGTTACATGGTCGAGTTACGCAAACAACTCGCTGAGCTATGCAGTTTCCGTAACTCCCATAGACCTGAATAGTAGTTACGGAAACAACGTAGAATGCTACGCTGCTTCTGTAACTGCCATTCGCTACTATGGGAGTTACGGAAACAGCGTAGCTTAGAGAGTTACACTGTTTCTGTAACTCATCCATGTATTGCAGTGTATTGTACCAGCGATATACCAGGCTGAATTAGATCGCTGGTTCAAGTCCCCTAGGGGGAACTAATAAAATGTGTAAAGAAAATAAAAGTTAGATACATTTTTAGGAGTGTAATTTTTTTTAAAAAGTAAAATAAAAAAACTTTTCCCATTTTTCCCAAAGCACAATGTAAAAATAAAAAAATAGGTATCGCTGTGTCCGTAAAAAAGTCTGAAACTATTACAATATAGCATTATTTGACTCTCACAGTAAACGGCGTAAAACAAATAAATGTAATACCCCAGAATCGTTGTCTTTTGGTCACCATAGCGCTAAAAAGAATCAAATAAAAAAAGTGATCAAGAAATCGTATATACCAAAAAAATGGTGCTAATAAAAACTATAGCTTGTCTCGCAAAAAAAAAAAAAAAGCCCTCACACTGCTCAAACGATGGAAAAATATACGTTATGGCTGTCAGAATGTGGTGAAACTAAACAAAAATGTATTTTTAACCAATAGTTTTTTCTTTGTAAAAGAAGTAAAATATGATTTTTTTCCCTATTTCCTGTTGTCTAAAACCTGGGTGCGTCTTATAGTCCGAAAAATACGGTAGTTTTTTAATGTTTTGCAGCGTTTGCACAATAAAAATCACTTTTTTTAAAAAAAATTTGTGACACCATATTCTGAGAGCCATAACTTGTTTATTCTTGCCTTGACAAGGCTGTGAAAGGACTTGTTTTTGCGGGACTGGTTGTAGTTTTTATTGGTACTATTTTGTGGCACGTGCAACTTTTTGATCACTTTTTATTCTCTACTTTAGAAGGGGTGGTGACCAAAAAAATAGTGACTTTGGCATTGTTTTTTATTTTATTTTTTTTGCGGACGCGGTGATACCAAACGTGTACTTTTTTTTAAAGTTTTCATTTTTTTCCTATTAAAAAAAAGACTTAAGAAAAAGGGCAGTTTTTAATTTTTTAACTAAGAACTTTAATTTTTACACTTTTGTTGAACATTTTTATAACTTTTTTTTTGTCCCATTAGGGCACTTGAAGACCTGCACCTCTCTTATTTATTCTAATACATTGCACTACCCACGTAATGCAATGCATTAGAGCTGTCAGCTATGCACTGACAGCAAGCCTATTAGGCTCCACCTCTGGGCGGGGCCTAATAGGCTTCCGTGCGTGGCAGACCAGGTTGCCATAGCAATGATGGGCAGCGATGCCGATCTCCGGGAAACCACTAAGATGCCACGATCGCTTTTGATCACGGCATCTAAGGGGTTAAAGGCTATCGGGGAGCTAGCTCAGTTTCCTGCCGATATAGCAGGATGTCAGCTGTAACATACAGCGGACACCCTTTGGCCGACGGCGCAGGCTGAGCTTCTGAGCCCGCCGCCATTTTTCATCTTTTGACATGGTGACAGAAAAGCACCATGACGGAACTGAACTAAATGGTGCCTTAATGCAGGGCAAACCATGACGTACAGTTGCGTCATGGTGCATTAAGGGATTAATTATACAGTATAAACTGGACCCTGATCAACTGCACATGTAAGTTTGTTAGGTCGCCATCCTCGTCCAGAACTGTTTTGTATCTTGGGGGAGGTATAATGAGTGACAGTAAAATTTTCCCCACATACAGTAATTACACCACTACCACCAGCTTAATAAAGGTTGACATGATGCAGGATTTTGTCCATGGGCATAAGCTGCTTGCTCCAATTTTTGCCCTTTATTACAACATCAAGCAAAGGTAACTAGGATTAGACAAGAAAAATAGTTCCTGCCTAATTTTTGTTCTCGCACACAACTTTCTCAATCTTGAAGATCATTTCTTATTCTAGCCCTACTGTGCTAGCTGTGAAGGAATTTGGGACATACAGTTCGGTCCAAAATTATTTGGACAGTGACTGTTAGGGATCTGCCAGGTACTACGTCTAGGTATACTCCTGGGATTAATCAATCCACACCTGAGGCCAGACCTCTTAGACTGACACCGGCTCCCACCAACCACGGTGGCAGGCTCAGGAGTGGGAGAGCCTATCGCAGCCTGGTCAGTCGGAGTTAGCTCCGCCCCCTGTCCATTATTACCTGCCGTGTTCTCTTCCTCAGTGCTTGTAATTCTTCTGGATTCCTGGCCCCACTGCTGCTTGCTCCAGCCTGCTTCTGCCGTGCTTCTGCCTTGCTGCAGTTCCGCTTATCCTCTTCGCTTTGCCCCTTGCTTGCTTCCTTCTCCGTGCTCACGTTGGTATACTCCACTTCATCCTGGTCCTGACTACTCATTCACCGCTCCGTTTCCTCGCGGCGTTCCGTGGGCTACTGCCCCTTCCCTTGCGTGTTCCCTGTTTGTTCTCCCGTGCACTTAGACAGCGTAGGGACCGCCGCCCAGTTGTACCCCGTCGCCTAGGGTGGGTGGTTGCAAGTAGGCAGGGACAGGGCGGTGGGTAGATTAGGGCTCACTTTCCCTTCACCTCCTTCCTGCCATTACAGTGACAAGTTTTGGCATTTTAGCGGTTTAACACAACATATTGAATATACAGTTATATAATCAATATGGGCTTAAAGTGCAGACTCTCAGCTTTAATTTAAGAGTATTTACATCCCAATTTGAGGAAAGGTTTCGGAATTACAGCTCTTTAATATGTAACTGCCTCTTTTTCAAGGCACCAAAGGTAATTGGACAATTATCTCAAAAGCTATTTAATGGGCTGCATGGGCTATTCCCTCGTTAATCCATCATCAATTAAGCAGGTAAAAGGTCTGGAGTTTATTCCAGGTGTGGCATCTGCATTTGGAAGCTGTTGCTGTGAACCCACAACATGAGGTCAAAGGAGCTCTCAATGCAAGTGAAACAGACCATCGTTAGGCTGAAAAAAAGAAGAAGAAATCCATCAGAGAGATAGCACAAATGTTAGGATTGGTCAAATCAACAGTTTGGTATATTCTTGAAGAAAAAGAGCGCACTGGTGATCTCGTGAACTCCAAAAGGCCTGGACATCCACGGAAGACAACAGTGGTGGATGATTACAGAATTCTTTCCATGGTGAAGAAAAAGCCCTTCACAACATCTACCCAAGTGAAGAACACTCTCCTGGAAGTAGGTGTATCAGTATCTAAGTCTACCATAAAGAGAAAACTTCATGAGAGCAAATAAGGAGGGTTCACCACAAGGTGCAAACCATTAATCAGCCTCAAAAATAGAAAGGTCAAATTAGACTTTGCCAAACAACATCTAAAGAAGCCAGCCCAGTTCTGGAACAGCATTTTTGGACAGATGAAACTAATATCAACCTGTACCAGATTGATGGTAGGAAGAAAGTATGGAGAAGGTTTGGAACCGTTCATGATCCAAAGCACACCACATCCTCTGTAAAACATGGTGGCGGCAGTGTGATGGTATGGACATGCATGGCTGCCAAAGGCACTGGGTTACTAGTGTTTATTAATGATGTGACGAAGACAGAAGCAGCCGGATTAATTCTGAAGTGTTCAGGGATAGACTTTTTGCTCAGATGCAACCAAATGCAGCAAGGTTGAATGGACGTCGCTTCACAGTACAGATGGACAATGACCCAAAACATACGGCGAAAACTACCCGAGTTTTTTTTTACAGCAAAGAAGTGGAATATTCTGCAATAGCCAAATCAATCACCAGATCTCAACCCGATCGAGCATGCATTTCACTTGCTTAAGACAAAACTCTCTGTCACCAGATTATAAACGCCCTATCTCCTACATAATCTGATTGGCGCTGTAATGTAGAGAACAGTGGTTTTTATTTTGAAAAACGATAATTTTTTAGATAGTGATGAGCAATTTTAGATTTATGCTAATTAGTTTCTTAATAGACAACTTGGTGTTTTTTAACTTTTGACCAAGTGGGCGTTGTAAAGAGTAGTGTATGACGCTGACCAATAACCGTCATACACTTCTGTCCATTTGTACTCGGGAGTACTGTGCTGTGCTGTGATTAAGTCCCATACAAACTTTACCGAAATGTCAGGAGTGTGAATAGACATCGCGTCCCGGCTGGAGGCAATGTCTATTCACTCTCAAGACACTTTAGTAATGTTAATGTGGGTGTATGTGACAGCACAGCGTGATCTCACGAGATCACGCTGTGCGGAGTACAAATGGACATGAATGGAGAGAAGTGTATGACGCTGATTGGTCAGTGTCATACACTCCTCTTTACAATGCCCACTTGGTAAAAAGGTAAAAAACGCCCAGTTGTCTATTAAGAAACTAATTAGCATAAATCTACAATTGCTCATAACTTGCGCAAAAATTATTGTTTTTCAAAATAAAAACCACTGTTATATACATTACAGCGCCAATCAGATTATGTTGGAGACAGGGCACTTATAATCTTGTGACAGAGCCCCTTTAACCTGTTAGTGACCGCCCCATAGTGTTTTTACGTCGGTCACTAATGGGCTTTATTCCGATACAATAGACTTTTTACGTCGCTGCATCGGAATAAATAAACAGAACAGGGAGCTGTCAAATCTCCCTGCTCTCAGCTGACAGAGGTAGCTGAGGGCTGGGGGCGTCCCTGCTCAACCGGGTGAGATCGATATTAGTATCGATTTCACCCGTTTTAACCCTTCGGATGCGGTGCTCAATAGCGTGTACCGCATGTGAGTGGTTTTGGAGAGATGGAGGAGGCTCCCTCTCATCCCACTGACTCCCGGCGATAAGATCGCCGAGTGTCTGTCTCTCCGATGGCAGCCTGGGGCCCCCAGGTCTGCCTGTAGTGAATGCCTGCTAGATCATGCCTCTGGCATGACCTAGCAGATGCCTGTCCGTTTTACACGGACAGGCATAATAGACTGCAATACAGAAGTATTGCAGTGTATTATAAATGCGATCGGATAATCGCATACTGAAGTCCCCTAGTGGGGCTAGTAAATAAAAAAAGTTTATTGAAAAAAAAAAAGTGAAAAAAAATAAATGAAAAACCCACTTTTCCCACTTACAAACTGCTTTATTATTAACAAACCAAATAAAGTAAAAAAGTTACACATACTTGGTATTGCCGCGTCCGTAACGACCCCGACTATAAACTTATTACATCATTTAACCCGCACGGTGAACGTCGTAAAAAATAAGATAAAAAAACATGCAAAAATTGCTGTTTTCTTTGAATCCAGCCTTAAAAAAAAATTTGATAAAAAGTGAACAAAAAGCATCTACTCCAAAATGGTACCAACAAAAACTACAAGTCGTCCCGCAAAAAAAAGCTTTCCTACAATTGCATCAGCAAAAAAATAAAAACGTTACGGCTCTTCAAATATGGAGATACAAAAACAAATCATTTTGAAAAAAAATTCACTGTGTAAAAGTAGTAAAACCTACAAAATCTATACAAATTTGGTATCGTTGTAATCGCAACAACCCACTGAATAAAAGTTATTGTGTTATTTATACCACATGGTAAACGGTGTAAATTTAGGACGCAAAAAAGTGTGGTGAAATTGCTGTTTTTTTTCTATTCCCCCCCCCCCCAAAAAAAGTTAATCAATAAATTCTATGTACCCCAAAATGGTGCTATTAAAAATTACAACTTGTCCTGCAAAAAACAAGACCTTATACAGCTACGTTGACGCAAAAATAAAAAGGTTATAGCTCTTAGAATGAGACGATGGAAAAACTTGGCTTGGTCATTAAGGTCTAAAATAGGCTGGTCATTAAGGGGTTAAGGCAAAAAGACCCGCAAACAAGCTACAACTGAAGGCCGCTGCAGTAAAGGCCGGGGAAAGCATCACAAAGGTGGAAACCCAGCATTTGGTGATGTCCATGGGTTCCAGACTTCAGAGAGTCATTGTCTGCAAATGATTCTCTACAAAGTATTAAAAAAACAAAAACGTTTTATTTATGGTAATGTTAATTTGTCCAATTACTTTTGAGCCCCTGAAATGAGAAGTCTGTGTAGAAATATGGTTTCAATTCCTAAATGTTTCACAGGATAATTTTGTTCAACCTCTTGAATTAGACCCGAAAGTCCAAACTTGCATCTCAGTTGTTTCATTTCAAATCCAATGTGGTGGCAGGCAGAGCCCAAATCACGAAGATTGTGTCACTGTCCAAATAATTCTGGCCCCAACTGTAACTGCTATTTTGTGGGGTGTGTGATAATTTCCAGTCTCCTGTGGACCCACTTATAAAGAAGTTATTTTTGCTCTAAGAAACGCCTTTAATCAGAAATACGTGGTTTGAACTCTTTGCTGTTTTTCTGTAGCGGAGTTAGAGAGTACTCCAAAAAATAATGTTAATGCAAGCCAGGGGTGTATTTAAAGGCTCATGAGCCCCGATGCTTAACTCGTCCCCCCCAACTTCTCATGGCCAGCCACTGCGGTCCGCCCGTAACGTTTAGCTGGGGTCTCTTAAATAATTCATCGATGAAGCACTAGCAGCCAGGGGCATTGCTGGGGTGTTAAAAGACATGGGGCACAAGCTCCAAGACATATGTTTTGGCTCAGCAGACAGTATTACACATAATAAGATTAAATACAGCATCTCAGCATACCATATCACACGATCGGCTTAGATACAGGGCCCAAACAGTCCGTATCTATATACATTTCCTTCAAAACGTCTGAGTCAGGTGCTCTCTTTGGCTTCGGGTGGCAGCTGGATCCAGATGTCGTTCACGACGCTATGTGTGGCGTACATACAACTGCCTGATGCTGAACGGCACCAGGACCCAGAGCTGCGCCCAAAGCTGAGAAGGCGTAGGAACAGGGGTTTGTGTAGTATACTACATAGCCGCAGTTACTGCAGTAACTGTGGACAGGCATGGTGCAGGGGGGCCACCTCTATAGCTACGCCACTGATGCAAGCAATGGTTTCCTGCAAGTTTGGGGTTGCATGTTTCTAAGTGATTTGGCCATCAGTTTCACAATAACAAGGTGGCATATCTTCAATTCAAATGTAATTTTGCAGCAGAATAAAAACCCCACAACACATGATCACGATCATGACATATTGGGGCAGATTCACTATTGGAATTCTGCCCTAATTTGCACCCTCTTTTTGGCACAAATCAATTTAAACAAATGCATCAATGAAATGCACAAAAAGAACAGTTGTGACTTGTCCAACAAGTGGGTGTGATTTAATGGAAATGGGGCATGACTTAAAGTGTCAAATTGCACCAAAAATTTGGGACAAAGTGGAGTAAAATAAACCAACAAAAAGATGGTATAAATTTAGACAAAAGTGTCCAAGGGTGCGCCAAATATATTATGCAGCATGAGCCACTGTAATAAACTTGGCATTTAGTCTAAGCTGTATGAATTTAAGACTAAGACAGAATTAGTAAATCTGCCCCCCAGACTTTAGTTAAAAGAAGACCAATGAACTCTGGAACATATACTCTGTCCTCTACACAGCTCCAATTTCATGGAAGTTTTGCCTTGAAAAGATGTAAGACCACTAGAAAAAGCAGAAGAAATGGGGCAAGTTCTTCAAGATGACTAAAACAACCCACAAGTTAAGTTATAGTTTTTTATTATCTAGACTGAATAAATATGGCAAATGGTAATCAAAACAGCTGTTCTGAACCAGAGAAAAAAATCAAATAAAAAAAATAATTATTATTTCTACATAATTAAACATTTCTGTGTAACTGAAAATTTCAAGAACATTCTAAAGATTCTGTACAATATAATATCTGAGGAGGGGAGACTATTTCCAATCTATTTAAATTCAGCGCTTTGCATGTTAAATCTTTTGGCTCCTCTCAAAGTCATACGGTTCAACGTTCTTGAGTAGACCAATTACACCAACAGAAATCCTAGACAAAGTGTGGCAGGCAGAGTAAAGCAAGAGATTAAGAAGTAAAAAAATCAAGGGGATAGAGCTGATCAAGTGAAGCCTGCTCTGAATTCTTACACTTTACCAAACGCATCATTAGGTTGATTTTTAGATATTCCATGAAAAGTTTTTCAGATAGCAGTTAACCACTACTGGTAACGACTAAATGCGTCATAGTTTACCAGCTACAAAACAAATACAAACAGTTACAATAGAGATCTACATTGCATAGTAGCATACATCTGAGTAGGTCACACAAAGGGACAATTTTACAAACAAAACTACATGCCTGGAGAAATCCATTTATAAGAAAATGTCTGCATTCTTATTGAATAAATATAAAATCTGCGCATCATATAAGTATTGTATTACCACAAAAAATACTGTAAATCGAAGAGAACACCACTAGCGGCCATACTGGTTTGTTTACCCAAGACAACTACCATATCAAATGTTATGCCCCTGTGATATTGTTATGACTCAAATGTTATAAAAAGATTTGTTAACCTATGTGTTATATATATATATATATATATATATATAGTTATTTCTTTGCTCAATTGCTTTTCAATTAAAAAAAAAAAAAGAACAAAAGAAGCAAATGTAAAAAAGAAAGCTACTTTTTTTTACTCTGCCTGTCACATCATTTTCCTACAGGACAAATATAGTAGTAGTTGCTGCTACAGTGGTTTTCACCTGTTGATTAACAATTCAGTTCTGTTCAGCCAAAACATTAAGGCACTGAGTTTTTTTGCAGGCAGAAAAATCTGCCCCAAAATTCCTTCAGGAATTTTGAGACAGATTTTGACCTTCCTGCACTCTCCTCTCTTTGTAACGTTTTTTACGGGGTTTTCTGGCTGAGAGCAGCGGGTATAAGAACGCAGCGAAAACAGCTTTCTCTGCCTCCCGTTGAGGAAACGCCTGAAGAAAGAGCATGACACATTTTTTCCCCCACAAGCGGTTTTTCTGCTCGCGGGAAAACATCACCTCCGCCTCCCATTGAAATCAATGGGAGGAGTTTTCGGCCGTTTTTTGGCGCAGTTTCCCACATGGTTTCCGCGTCAAAAAACTCTGTGTGAACAAAGTCTAAAAACAACCTGCATAATATTGTGTAGGTTTCTCTCTTCTCCTTCTCCTCCATTTTTTTGGTATCCATTGCCCCATCTGGTAAGCAGTGACCTAAAAAGAAGGACAATTAGGGATTTATAGGGGTAGGTTGGCGTTTAGGGTCGCTCTTGTCACTGTGGGTGCTATGTAGGGCCGGACTGAAACTGAAATTCAGCCCTGGCATTATAAAGCACACAGGCCTACTTGTGGTGTGGCGAAATTTGTTTGTGCGCTCTTGGATTATTGGCTGATCGGGGCGTATATCACATTGACAGAATGTCTCAATTATAAATATGGCCCAGCCTGCTGAAGGGAGCAATTTACTGCAATCTAAAAACTTTATTCCATCAAAAACATTTAGGACCAATTTACAGAATAGGTGATAAATGTATGATCGCTGGGGGCCCCACCAGTGGGACCACTACCGATCACTAAAACGGGGCAGGAGCCCCCATTCTAGAGGAGTTTGATTAAAGAGGTGGTCACGCATTCAATGTCTATGAGACTGACGAAGATAACCGAGCATACTGTAACTGCAACTCCTGAGCCCCACAGGTACAAGCACAAGATCTACTGCAGTTTGTACTACCAGATTCCCTTTAAAAAAAAAAACAACATTCAAACACATTCATTCAAAGAGAAATATTGTAAATGTATCTGAAAGCTCAGGAAAAAATTTTTTTATGAGCACAGAGAAAGCATCCTCCATTCTAAACAAGACTTTGTATTCTAAAAACAAATGTTTAATAGACAAACTACAATCTTAAGGTGGTCATTCTCATTCTTATGCTTGCCAGTTACTTCAGCTGATATCAATCTCTCCTACACACAAGCATCCAATATATATTGAATTTACTAATACTGTCTACGTTTTAGACAGCATAAAGTTAGACAAGGTAGTCAGAAAATGTGCCAAATTTATCAAAGCGGTGCATGCTGTATGATAAATCCGGCGCATCTTGCTAGACATTTTTTCTTATACCACCTGTGGCTTAACTTACGCTAGTTTTGTGGCCCTACATTTTGACACATTGTATTTTTAATTTTTGGTGCATTTTAAGCCATGTCCCTTCTGCTAGACCACACCCCTTCCAGAGAAGCCACACACCCTTGACGAGCATGTTGAGAAAAAGGGTCTAAAACAGTTAATAAATGTGCGGCACAGCACGTAATTCTGTCACATTTTGAATAGTAAATCTGACTTATTATGTGTCAGCAGAACAAGCTCATTTTACTGTTTGCTGTAGACACTATACAGATAAATAACTGGATGTTTAATGTGTGATATAACAAACAAGGTATATAAAATTGCTATTCGTTCATTTATGGTATAGAACTAAAAAGTCATGTGTATTAACCCCCTTTTCCATGAAACCCCTAAATAAGGTCTGGTCAAACCAATCTTGTTGAGAATTAGTTGGATATGGTCCCGAGTGTCACATGATGTCAGTATACAAATACATCTGTTCTGAAAGGCACCCGAGTCTACAGAACCACTAAGCAAGCAAAATGAAGACCAAGGAGCACTCCAAAACTGTCAGAGACAAAGTTGTGGAGAAGTATAGATCTGGGTTGGGTTATAAAGAAATATCCAAAACTTTGAACGTCCCACGGAGCACCATTAAATCCATTATAACAAAATGGAAAAAATATGGCACAACTTCAAACCTGACAAGAGAAGGCTGCCCATCAAAATTCACAGACCGGGCAAGGAGGGCATTAATCAGAGATTCAACAAAGAGACCAACTATAATACTTAAGGAGCATTAAAGATCCACAGCAGAGATGGAAGTATCTGTCCATAGAACTATTATCAGCAGTACACTCCACAGAGTGGGGCTTTATGGAAGAGTGGCCAGAAAAAAAAGCCATTGCTTAAAGAAAAAACTTTTTGAGTTTGCCAAACAACATGTGGCAAACTTTCCAAACACATAGAATGTTCTTTGGTCAAATTTGTCTAAAATTTACGTTTTTGGCCATCATGGAAAACAGTGTGTGTGGCGCAAACCCCAAATTTCCCATCACCCATTTTAGGGAGTATAAAGAGTGATAAAAAACATGTGATCCTAATTTAATACTGACCCTGTTAAGATCCATTGTAAGGCCACATCTTGAATATGCAATTTAGTTTTGGCTCACCGTTGTAAAAAGGATAGGAAAGCTGGAAAGGGTTCAAAAGGTGGAGGACTAGATTATTAAATGAGATGGAAGGTCTCTCTTAGAACAAGAGGCTAGAAAAATTGGGCTTGTTCAACTTGGAAAAAATGTATACATTACATTAACAAGTATAAATATACGTGTGGTCAAAGAACTGGCACATGATTTAGACATCAATATAGAAAAGGGTTATTCGCAGTTAGAGTAGTCAAACAATGGAATGTCCTGCCACAAGAGGTAGCAATGGCAGAAACAATGACAGCATTCAAAAAAAGGCTAGATGCTTATTTATTGACAAATGTCATTGAGGGTTATTAGCATGAATAATGTATAAATTATGTGGAAAAAAAAAAAGGTTTAACATATTGTGTCTGTCTTTATGCATATATTAAAACAAGCCGGTCATATTTGTGCATCTCATGAACGCCCAATCAAAACATAAAAAAAAAGGGAAAAAAAACAAACAACAATGAATCCTACAAAATATTGGGCACCAGATGTTGGCCATCAGTCAACTTGAGTAAACTACAAAATTCGTTTTAAAACGGGTGGATATTTATAAATCTACCATCTATATATGATACTCCCCTAAGGGATTTTTAGTGGATTAAAAAGTACTGACTGGAAAAACATCTGTCTCAGTCTGTAGTATTCTAGATTCTGCCAACAAAACAATCTTTTGGGGATCGTTGAGAGATTTAGATATTAAGAAACGTATGTTATAAATGAACCTGAAATGAAAGTGTGCCATGTTGCATGCAGCAGCCTACCCCTTGCGGCTCATTTGAACCATTTTATAAGAAAAGTCCTTTACTATAGCGAAAACAAATATACATACCGAGGATAAAGTTATGTTATACGGTATAAAGTAAAATAAGACAATAAGTAAAACAAAATGCCAGTTAATGACCAAGCTAAATATATAATTGCATAAAAATAAATCCACTTAAAACATTAGCTTTATATGTGGACCACGGAGTATAGTCCACACGGTTAAGTACAATCATCTGGTATTCACATACATTTGTAACACTCCAAATTAAGAGTGGGTAATAATGACCAAGAATATTACAATTTAAGTGTAAGAATCCAATAAGAAAATATACAAACCATTGGAAAAATGTTTGCAGCCCCCATAAGTGATGGGGTTTTCTAAATATTTATTTATTTTTTGGCTTGAAAGGAGATGTTTCACGAAGACCACCCCTTTTGTAATGAAGCTGGCCTGGCAATCAGCTGATCGCTGCAGGTCTGGCTTCTTAAACCCCCGGAGATCATCTGTTCACACCTAGGAAGTTGCTGTCCAACATTATCATATTACATAGCCGGGCTCATACTTCGCAGCTCTCCTCTCTGGCTTACAGGGGGAAGGGGTCCCATGATGTCCATATGCTCTAATAGGGCACATGGAAAGGGGTTGTCTTCATGACACGATGCCTGTAACTTTTAATTTCTGTTATAAAATAGTTCTGTGCTGGAAAAGCTCAGAGCAAAAATATATTTCCCACAATGTCAAACAAATCATGAACACACTATATATACTTTACAACAGGAAGACATTGGTTGAATGGGGGTAGCAGCAGATTAAATTTACATGATGCGAAAGATATTTATCAAAATGTTGACATTAACTTTTCCTACAAGAGAGATATTTGCACTATTTTGGAAATATTTTAGTTATTGATCGTTTAAATGGTTTATAGAAAAAGAATAAGCATACTGAGAAACCCAATGGCAGAAGGAAAAGATGCTTAAGGCCCTGTTCACACAGAGTTTTTTTGCAGGAGGAAAATTCTGCCTCTAAATTCCGTTTGGAATTTTGAGGCAGATTTTCATCTGCCTGCACGCCGTTTGCCGCATTTTTCGCTCACGCCCATTGAGTGCCACAGGCAAAAACGCAGCGAAATACACTTTCTCTGCCTCCCATTGATGTCAATGGGAGGTCAGAGGCGTAAACGCCCGAAGATAGGGCATGTCGCTTCTTTTTACCGCAAGCGTTTTTTAGGGTCATTACGGACGTGGCAATAGCAAATGTGTACCTTTTTTACGTTTACATTTATTTTTATTTTTCATAAAGCATTTTGTAAGGGGGAAAAAGTGGGTTCCATCTTCACATTTAAAGAGCTATAACTTATTTATTTTTCCGTCGATATAGCTGTATAAAGACTTGTTTTTTTTTTGTTTTGGCGGGACTTCTTGTATTGTTTAATAGCACAGTTTTTGGGTACATATAATTCAATGATTAACTTTTATTAACATTGTGTTGGGGGAATAGAAAGAAATCGGCAATTTCGCCATTCTTTTTTGCATCTTAAATTGACGCCGTTTACCATGTGGTATAAATAACAACTTTATTCAGCAGGTCGTTACAATTGCGGCGATACAGACTTTATATTGTGTTTTTTTTTTATGTTTTACTACTTTTGCACAATAAAAACCCTCTGTTATTTTAAATTATTTGTTTTTGTGTTGCCATATCTTAAGAGCCATAACTTTTTTATTTTTCTGCTGGCATAGCTGTATGAGGCCTTTGTTTTTGTTTTTTGCGGGACGACTTATTGGTACCATTTTGGAGTTTATACGACTTTTTGTTCACTTTTTATCACATTTTTTTGACGGCCGGATGAACAGAAAACCCGCAATTCTGGCATTGGTGTTTCATTTTATTTTTTACGTCGTTCAACATAACATTATATAACCTGCGCGTTGAACGACGTAAAAAATAAAATAAAAACAGCAATGCCAGAATTGCGGGTTTTCTGTTCATCCGGCCTTACTTCTTGGGAGCAGACACAGCCTGCAGACAATCTCTACTACATTTGTGCAGACCTAACTTAGGTCGTGGTGACCAATAGAACTACAGTAGAGTGACTGACGCATTTTATTTTAAGGCCCTGTTTGGATCCACCACTCCCCAGCTTTAAACTGCAAATTGAAGCTGCTCGCTAGCTGCAGACCTGATTACCACACAGACTCTTATGCGGCTCTTATCTTCCCTGAGCACTAGGCCTGGAGCATAGCCTGTTGTGGACATATGGTTGTGTGGGTACAGCCGTGACACGTAGTGAAACATCTGTACTAGTGCACAACGCCAACATCAAACCTTCTTTAGCAGCAAAAAAAAGTAGATGGAAATTGGTGGCAAGACAAACAGAATTTCCTAGCCTCTGAGACCATCGATATTCAAAAGGGGCTCTCTTTTATATACCCTCTCCTATATATAAGGACATGTGAATCCTATTCAGCATATTTAGTGCATTATGACTCCAGACAATATCTCTAATTGCTAAAAATGCAGTACAGAAGATGGAGTAATCATTCCATTATGATGTATTAGAAACGATTGTTGACAGTGGAGAAAAGCCGTTAGAAACGGAACTTGCTACAATCTATCCATATGGGACAATAAAACTGCTCTTTCGCAAGGAGACGTAAATAAGTACCTGACAAAACATGCTCAGGCTGACGAAAATATGCCTCCCCAACACAGAAGAGCAATCAGAATTGCTAGACTGCCATACAAGACAAGATGGAAGACAAAAATGAGGGGACAATGCTCAATTCTGACCTTCCCGTCTCACGCTCGCTTATCTCTTAAGCCTTATCTAAAGCGCTTCACCCGGTTCTTGATGAACTTGCTGACATTAAAATGTGAAGTACATCAAATTGGCAACAGATGGAATAACTCAAAAATACACAATCTTATATAATCTCATATACCAGAGAGGCATCTGAAAACATATATCACGGTCATCAGCACCTTAACCGTTTATATGATTACATCGAGGATCAAGACAAAAGGGGAAGGCGGAATAATCTGTGAATTAGAGGAGTATCAGAATCAGTCGCTGTAGAAGCATCTATCAAAGCGGTCACATAGATCTGTCGAAACCTACTGGGTCCATCTTATGCTAAATCATTGATAATGGAGAAAGCTCATAGAGCTCTACACTCCGCTCCAAAACCTACAGATCCACCAAGAGATATAATATACAGGTTTTTAAACTTTTAGCAAAAGGAACAGATCATGAAAAAAAGCTAGAGAAATGGATACCATCACATACGAGGGGGCATCAATAACCCTCTTTCAGGATTTAGCCCCTACTACTCTAAACAAACGTAAAGCGCTCAAGCCCTTGACGGAGTCTCTCAAAAATAAGCGCATTACTTTTCGATGGCTGTTTCCGTTTGTTATTCTTATATCATCTGTGGGCCGCAAATCTCCTACTGACTTTACAGAAGTCTACAACACAATCAACATTGCCTACCTTCATATCAATTGGACAGCCATAAATGATGCTCCATCTTTACCAGAAATAGCTCCTCAAACGCCATGGGAACTAACAGGCCCTAGCAAGATTTTGAAAAGAAAGTAGTAGTCTGGCAAGCTAACCCCTAAACGACTGTTTACAGGGGACTGATTTTCTAAGGTATACAATTTAGGTAATCTACAGAACCATTAAGTTCCTCTCGTTCAACTTTGGTATTCCCTATATATAATTAGAGCGGAATTAAGATAAATTGAGATAAGTTGCTATAATCTGTGGTTGCTACTGCTATATCCTCCCTAAGATGGTTTTGCTATGTACACAACATGAGATGAAAATCTGCTGCATAGCTAATCAAGATCAGTGGCTCTCATGGTTTCAGAGATCCTTGACCAAGGAAGCACCGCCACGACGATCCGGTGGGGAAGTAACTAATCTGTTCCATTGTTTATTTATTCCCATTACAAGGAACCAGTGTTGTCCATATCTAGGCTAAGTCTTTGGCCGGCAAATACTAGTCTCTACTTTTCATCTAGTTACATTTTTAGATGTATATCTTATTTAGTCCAAATGGTACCTCCTCTGTTGACACTTGCTCTTTAACCCCTTCCTGCTGTGGCCACTTTTGACCTTCCTAACAGAGCCTTATTTTTCAAATCTCACATGTGTCACTTTATGTGGTAATAACTTTGGAATGCTTTAACCTATCCAAGCGATTCTGAGATTGTTTTCTCGTGACATATTGGACTATGTTCGTGAAAAAACGTAGTCGATAAATTCAATATTTAATTGTGAGAAACACCAAAATTTTGAGAAAATTTGCTAAAATTAACATTTTTCGATATTTAAATGGATTTGCTTGTAAAATTGATAGTAATAGCACACAAAATAGTTACTAGTTAACATTTCCCATATGTCTACTTTATGTTTGCATTGTTTTTTGAAAGTCCTTTTATTTTTCTAGGTTACAAAATTTCAAAAGGCTATTTTTTTCATGGAATAGTTCAGTTCTGAATTGGTTTTGAGGGCCCTATATATAAGAAATCCCCCATAAATCACCCTAATTTAAAAACTGCACCCCTCAAAGTTTTCAAAACAGTATTTAGACAGTTTCTTAACCTTTTAGGCCTTTCACAAGAATTAAAGCAAAGTAGAGGTGAAATTTACAAATTTCCTTTTTTTTGCAGAAATTCATTCTTAATTCATATTTTCTGTAACACAGAAGGATTTAAAAGAGAAATGCAACCTAATATTTATTGCCCAGATTCTGAAGTTTTTAGAAATATCCCACAATGTGGCCCTAATGTGCTAATGGACTGAAACACTGGCCTCCGAAGCAAAGGAGCACCTAGTGGATTTTAGGGCCTTCTTTTTATTAGATGATATTTTAGGCACCATGTCAGGTTGATGCCAAAACAAAGGAAACTCCCCAAAAAAGACCACATTTTGGAAACTACACCCCACAAGGAATTCATCTAGGGGTGTAGTGAGCATTTTGAACCCACAGTTGTTTCATAGATTTTAGTAGAATTTGGATCTGAAAATACATTTTTTTGTAATTTTCCCAATAAGATGTCGTTTTAGCTAAAAAAAAAACTAACAATTTACACAAGGAATAAAGAAGAAAAAGCCGCCCAACATTTGTAAAGCAACTTCTCCAGAATATGTAAACACCCCATATGTGGTCAAACTGCAGTTTAGGGCACACGTCAAGGCTTAGAAGTGAATTTGGCTTTTGGAGCGCTGATTTTGCTGGATTGGTTTCTTGGCACCATGTCGCATTTGCAAAGCCCCTGAGGTACCTGTACAGTGGAAACTACACCCCCTGAGGAATTTATGTAGTGAGCTATTTGACCCCACAGGGGTTTCATACATTACATTAGAATTTGGCAGTGAAAATAAAAATATTTTTTTCCCCAATAAGATGTTAACCCAAAATTGTTAATTTTCCCAACAAATAAATGGAGAATAAGCACCCCAACATTTGTAAAAGCAATTTCCCCTGAGTAAGGCAATACCCCATATGTGGTCATAAACTGCTGTTTGGGCACATAGTAGGGCTCAGAAGGGAAGGAGCGCCATTTCACTTTTGTAGTGTAGATTTTGCTGGATTGGTTTCTGGGCGCTATGTCGCTTTTGCAAAGTTCCTGTGGGACCAAAACAGTAGAAACCCCCCAGAAGTGACCCCATTTTGGAAACTACACTACTCAAGGTATTCACCTAGGGGTGTGATGAGCATGTTAAACCCGCAGGTGTTTTCCAGAAATTAGTGTGCACTAGATGTTGCAGAGTGAAAATGGGAATGGTTCCATAGATATGTCAATATTTAGTTCCCAGGTGGGGCCACCATGAAAAGACAACTCTCTAATTATTATGCTGTTTTTCCCGGTTTTACAAGCACCCTAAATATTTTGCCTGGACGATCGACAAGGCTCAGGAGTGAAAGAGTACCATGTGAAATATTGGTTCACAATTGCAGAGGCTCGGACGTGAAATAATAAAAGAAACCCCTGAGAAGTGACCCCATTTTGGAAAGTACACCCTCAAGGCATTTATTAAGGGGTGTAGTGAGCATTTTCACCCTACAGGTCTTTTCCATAAATGATTACGCTGCGGATGTAAAAAATAGCAATTTTTCCCCAAAATATGTAATTTCAGTGGCAAATATGTCGTGCCCAGCTTGTGCAACTGGGGAGACACACCCCAAAATTTTTTAAAAGGGCTCTCCCTGGTTTGGCGATGCCATATATATGTGGAAGTAAACTGCTGTTTGAGCACGCTGTAGGGTTCAGAAGGGAGGGAGCGCCATTTGGCTTTGGAGCATGGATTTTGCTTGATAATAGTTTTGTTTGGAGTTTTACTGGTATTTTAGTTTATAATATGGGGGCATATGTAAACCGGGCAGAGTACATCAGGGGCATAGTCAGGTGGTATAATAATGGGGTAAAATAATCCATAGTCGTGTGTTACGCTGTGAAGCAATCCTTCATGCACAGGCCAGTGTCGCACTGATAAATGGTGTCGTTTCTTATCCCCCTTTTGGTACACACTCTACACCTTTGCAGTTTGGGGAATTTTGCTAGGAAAGGGTTGTCCTGGTATAATACAGGCACCCTCGCTTCCAGCAGATATATTTGGGCCCTCCCCTTCCTGGTTCCCTAATTCTAGTGCCTTGATAAATCGCCTCTTGAAACAGAAGAAAATGTTCCCATCGGGCCTGCACAACTGCACATTTTCTTTCCTGACTTATTGGAGCCGTACCTAATTTTATTTTTTCATAGACGTAGTGGTATGAGGGCTGTTTTTTTGTGAGACGAGCTGTAGTTATTTTTGGTACCATTTTGGGGTACATGAGACTTTTTGATCACTTTTTATCTTTAATTTTGGGAGGCAAGGTGAACAAAAAACAGCAATTTTGATATAGTTTCTTTAGGTTTTTTTTATATAGCCTTCCCAAGCATCATAAATTACATGCTAACTTTATTCTGCGGGTAAGTACGATTTTGGTGATACCAAATTTATAGCACTTTTTTATGTTTTACAACTTTTTGCAAAATAAAATTACTTTTGTAAAAAGAATGTATTTTTTCTGTCGCCATGTTGTAAGAGCCATAACTTTTGAATTTTTCCGTCGACGGAGCTGTATGACGAGCTATAGTTTTTATAGGTACCATTTTTGGATACATGCGACTTTTTGATCACTTTTTATTAGAATTTTTCAAAGACAAAGTGACCAAAAAAAACAGCAATTCTGACAGTATTTTTTACGGTGTTCACTGCGTGGGACAAATAACATAATAGTCTTATAGTTCAGGTCGTTACGGACATGGCGATACCAAATATGTATGGTTTATTTATTTTTTTCAATAATAAATGACTTAAGTGAAAAAGGGTGGTTGTGTCTTATTTTGTTGATTTGAAACTTTTATTTTATTTTTTACAACTTATTTTGACTGTTTTTACACTTTTTTTTTTTTTAGTCCCACCAGGGGACTTGAAGGTCCAACTGTTTGATTGATGTTCTAATACATTGCACTAGCTATGTAGTGCAATGTATTAGAACGGTCAGTTGTTCACTGACAGCAAGCCGATCAGGCTCCACCTCCAGGTGGGCCCTAATCGGCTTCCGTAATGGCAGACAGAAGGCCATTGTTAGGCCTCCTGTTGCTATAATAGCAGTCGGTAGCTGCGCCATTGCATGGCAGGGCTGACGATTTGCTACATATCACTAACATGCAGCGATCGCTTTCGATCGCTGCATATAAGGGGTTAATGGCAAGAATCAGGGCTAGCTCCGGTTCCTGCCATTACAGCGGGGTGTAATGAGCCCGCAATATCACCGTGACATAATGGTACTGTACTTTGTGGGATATGTATATATATAATATATATATATATACACTACCGTTCAAAAGTTTAGGGTCACTTAGAAATTTCCTTATTTTTGAAAGAAAAGCACAGTTTTTTTCAATGAAGATCACATTAAATTAATCAGAAATACACTCTATACGTTGTTAATGTGCTAAATGACTATTCTAGCTGCAAACGTCTGGTTTTTAATGCAATATCTACATAGGTGTATAGAGGCCCATTTCCAGCAACCATCACTCCAGTGTTCTAATGGTACATTGTGTTTGCTAACTGTGTTATAAGGCTAATGGATGATTAGAAAACACTTGAAAACCCTTGTGCAATTATGTTAGCACCGCTGTAAACAGTTTTGCTGTTTAGAGGAGCTATAAAACTGACCTTCCTTTGAGCTAGTTGAGAATCTGGAGCATTACATTTGTGGGTTTGATTAAACTCTCAAAATGGATAGAAAAAGAGAGCTTTCATGTGAAATTCGACAGTCTATTCTTGTTCTTAGAAATGAAGGCTATTCCATGCGAGAAACTGCCAAGAAACTGAAGATTTCCTACAACGGTGTGTACTACTCCCTTCAGAGGACAGCACAAACAGGCTCTAACCAGAGTAGAAAGAGAAGTGGGAGGCCACGCTGCACAACTGAGCAACAAGACAAGTACATTAGAGTCTCTAGTTTGAGAAATAGACGCCTCACAGGTCCTCATCTGGCAGCTTCATTAAATAGTACCCGCAAAACGCCAGTTTCAACGTCTACAGTGAAGAGGCAACTCCGGGATGCTGGCCTTTAGGGCAGAGTGGCAAAGAAAAAGCCATATCTGAGACTGGCTAATAAAAGGAAAAGATTAATATGGGCAAAAGCACACAGACATTGGACAGAGGAAGATTGGAAAAAAGTGTTATGGACAGACGAATCGAAGTTTGAGGTGTTTGGATCACACAGAAGAACATTTGTGAGACGCAGAACAACTGAAAAGATCCTGGAAGAGTGCCTGACGCCATCTGTCAAGCATGGTGGAGGTAATGTGATGGTCTGGGGTTGCTTTGGTGTTGGTAAAGTGGGAGATTTGTACAAGTTAAAAGGGATTTTGAATAAGGAAGGCTATCACTCCATTTTGCAACGCCATGCCATACCCTGTGGACAGCGCTTGATTGGAGCCAATTTCATCCTACAACAGGACAATGACCCAAAGCACACCTCCAAATTATGCAAGAACTATTTAGAGAAGAAGCACGCAGCCGGTATTCTATCTGTAATGGAGTGGCCAGCGCAGTCACCAGATCTCAACCCCATAGAGCTGTTGTGGGAGCAGCTTGACCGTATGGTACGCAAGAAGTGCCCATCATGCCAATCCAACTTGTGGGAGAGGCTTCTGGAAGCATGGGGTGAAATTTTTCCCGATTACCTCAGCAAATTAACAGCTAGAATGCCAAAGGTCTGCAATGCTGTAATTGCTGCAAATGGAGCATTCTTTGACGAAAGCAAAGTTTGAGGGAGAAAATTATTATTTCAAATAAAAATCATTATTTCTAACCTTGTCAATGTCTTGACTATATTTTGCAACTCATTTGATAAATATAAGTGTGAGTTTTCATGGAAAACACAAAATTGTCTGGGTGACCCCAAACTTTTGAACGGTAGTGTATATATACACACACACACACACACACACACACACACATACACACACATACACACGGCTGATGTCGGGAAGGGGCTAAACACTCAGGTTTTACACAGGAAATATATTCCCGTCTGGTTATACATAACTAGAGACTAGGGGGTTTCTTCAGGGATATGTCCTCTGGGATACCTTCTAGAACCTTCCAGTTTTCCCCATACCCATTTAAGTTGTATCTTGTACTTATCCTTGACTACCCACAGAAGTTATCGCCATCACACATTTCAACACACAATGTAGCATTTTATATGCAACTCAGACTAGAGCCCACTCATATGCGCAATACGCTCACTAAAACAAGTAATATCTTATGGCCCCGTTACGAATAGTTACTTATAATGCAAGAGATGTAAATTTTCCTTCTAAAAGTGGTCAAGTATTACATATTTTCCATAAACAGAAGACACAACTTCGGCCCAGATTTCCATATCAGGGATAATCTCCAAATCCTTTTGCTTGTCAAATGGTGCAAGACAGGGATGCCCCCTTTCACAGCTAATCTTCATTTTTATAATGGAGCCTTTCGCTCCGTCTATAAGATCTCACCAGAATGTCATAGGTATTTCCGTCGGTAATGTGCAGCATAAAATTGGACTGTATGCTGATGATGTGATCTTGACTGTAACCTCCCCAGTTCAATCTCTTCCTCATGTCCTGGCGAGTAAAGTCGCCTTCAGTAAAGTATCTTATTATAAAATTAATGACTCCAAATCTGCAATGTTACCAATTCACGTTTCTAAATCTCTTAAAAAACATATTTCTAAACTAGTTCCATTCAGCTGGGCGGAAGGCCATATATCTTACCTAGGCCTTAAGCTTATGGCTAAATCGGCGGATATGGTTGCCTTTAACTTTAAAGATCTCTGTTCCTCCATTAAGGCTCAAATTCAGCAGGTCTCTGATGTTATTATATCATGGGTGGGTAGAAAAAACCTAGTAAAGATGTGGCTCATGCCGAAGATTCTTTACTATTTGAGAACTATCCCTCTACAAATACCATTGAGGGTTATTACTGATTTACAATCCACACTTCTTAAATTTATATGGGCGAATAAAAGAGCTTGTATCTCTAATGATTTAATGACCACCCATGTGTCTAGAGGGGGCTTCGGTGTACCAAATATCTATCTGTATTACATGGCCGCTGTCCTGGCGGCGGTTAGGTATTGTTGGGACCCGAAGGTTAAAACTCAGTGGACACAAAGAGAGAGTGTCCATACCTTTCAATCAGATATTAAAGCTGCCTTACTGGGTGTTTTAGTAGGTTCGCGAACCGACCTCAGCTCTTTACCTACGACTAGGCATATGATTTAGATGTGGAGCAAAGCGGTTAAGGTATATAAAGTGTATCATTGTTCCCTAATGAAATGCCCATTCATATATCTTTCCCACTGGATACCTAATTTAGACCTCTCGGTGTGGTGCAAAGCAGGCATACAGCAGATATCTGACCTGTTTGAGGAGTTGCAATTAAGCTCATTTGCAGACTTACAGGCTAAATTCCATATCCCGAATACTCACTTGTTTATGTTTCTGCAAATTAGGCACTTTCTTCAGAAGGGTTCAGCAGCTCTCCAGGCCTCTGGACCGTCTTCAGTGTTTCAAAGATTCTTGGATTCGGATATTACATCGCTGAAAGGTTTGGCCTCAGCTTACTTGTCCTTAAACACCCACAGCTAATTTCTCAAATTGAAATACACGTCTCAGTGGGAGACGGATATGGGTCGGGAGTTCTCGGAGGAGGACTGGAGGGCTGCTTTACATCACTCACAAATGGATATCCAAACGTGTCAATCATATAGAAGCCGTTAGGAAAATTCAGTTTCGTTGGTACCTCACACCTGTACGGCTACAACATATGCAAGCCGGGGCTTCTCCTTTGTGTTGGAGGGAATGTGGAGCAAGGGGCACATTATTTCATCTATGGTGGACATGTAAATCATTCTACCCATTCTGGAAGCGTATCTTCCGCTACATATCAGAATTTGGGGGGAGCAGAACTTTTACCTTCCCCTGCATTGGCTTTATTGGATATGCAGATGGATGAGATCCCTTTAGAATATAGGTGGCCAATAAGGCATATTCTTATCGCTTCCAGATTCCATATAGCCAAGAGATGGAAAACAGCTGAGGCTCTGAATCTCTCGGAGGTGCTAAACAGGGCTTATCTTCACTTCTATTATGAATTGCACTTTGCTGCAGCTAAAGGTTATAGGCAAAAGTGTTTGTCTCAATGGGCCCCTTGGACGGAAATACCCCATTTTCAACTTCTGCTCAGTAAGAAATCTGTCACTCTGTGAATGTATCTGTGCTAACTTATACATGGTTTTCGTATCCTGTAACATCCTGTTCCTTTTTGACATCTCATATGTATAATTGCTTGTATTTATCACCACCACTCTTTGTATGTCTGTTTTGTGTGTCTGTTAATACGTCAGTTTGTCAACGTCCGAGGCACGTTTCTGATACGTAAAGGTGCAAGCTTTTTCTGTGTTCTGTATACAACACTGTGAGACTGTATCATTGGGATGTTGTATACGTTTGTATTGTACTTTGGAAAAATAAAAAACATTTGAATTTCATAAACAGAAGACACAAATATTTTTTTTATACAAGAGACACATTTTAAACACCATCGTATACCAAACCTTTCCTATTCGGCCTTCCTTTCATGGATACATGGCTCGTCTCCTTCACAAGATAGAATGGGAGTAAGTATAGATTTCCATAGAAGCCTGAGCATTTCCATAATCGATTATATAACAGATTTGGAGAGTAGGTATGTGTAAAAAGGGAAGATCGATAATTAAACATATACATTTGTCAATTTTTATGCGCCTAATACTTCACAATTTGCTTGGATAAGCCAAGCCCTTGCTAGATTTGAAGATTATAGAGGCGGAATTGCTGTCGTGACAGGTGGCTATTTCTTCAATTAATTATTTAACTTAACAAAACCGTAAGCTCTGACCTTTCTCAAATTGTAGGGTACATATAGTTGCGCTTAGATTTACCAGGTGGCTCCTTTAAACATCTATTCCCCCCTCCCGCCATTTATTATATATTATGCTTGTATTGGTACATTGTCATAGATGACCTGTATTAGGAACCTTTTACTGATACGAACTATCGGTCTATGTTTGCATATGTAGCAAATGATGCATACCATGTATTGCCTTGTTTTATCTTGTAACATTGTTTATTTACATCTTTTTTTATTTTTCAATGGAATTGATGTGCAAGTGATTTGTGCATCAATTCCATTGAAAAATAAAAAAGATGTGCTTTGTGAGCGCGTGAAAAACACATGCCACTCGCAAAGCACAGATGCAATAACGTAACGCACATGGACCAGATTTACGCGCATATTTCACACTCGTGAATCGGATACGCTCGTGTGAATGTAGCCTTAACCTTTTTTAATCTTTTTATTGAATTTTGCATCCGTGTGCTGTGCGTGATTTTCACACACCCATTGACTTCAATGGGCGCGTAGGTGGGTGAAAAACACACCAATATAGGACATAGAGTGAGTTTCATGCAACGGACACACGCTGCGTGAAAACTCCAGCATGTGTGAATGGCCCCATTGAAATTAATGGGTCCGTGTGCTGTGGGTGATTTTCACGCACAGCACATGGACGAGTTTTACGCTCATTCGAATGAGTCCTAACTAGTTCAGGACACCGTGCAGTGGGTGCAAGAGCACTGAATGATGCTCTTTATTGACGGGGTTTGATGTACACCTAAATCAAAAATAGATGGTCCTCCGAAAAACACATTTTAATAGCAAGTTAGACCAATTTAGGAGTAAATTTGGCTTTGTTTCTTAAAGAGAATAATTTTTTTTTTTAGTTAATTAAAACGAACGCTTGCCATGTCTTCAATTAAAGGAGTTGTCCTATAAAAAAACATTTATCACCTAATCACAGAATAGGTGTTAAATGCATGATGGCTGTGGGTACGACAGCTGGAACCCCCACAAGGGTCCTATGTCCCTCATTTGAATTGAGCGGGGTTACACAGTCATTCTTTCTCTCACTCACAAGCCCGACCTCTGCCATGTGAATGGAGATCTATGGATACATTTGGCAAATTTATGGCAGGTGCTTTTCCCGGTGTAGAAGCCAAACATTGGGCTCAAACGGAGTATGAACAGAGCCTTATAATGTACATCACAGTTCAGCCTCCCTGGGTCTATACTTATAGTGTCTTATCTTATTTAGGAAAAAATTGAAAGAAGCATTATTTCACTGTCCTCCCAGCAGGCTGAGCTGGTACTGGCTCTCGATGCTTACTTGATGCTGTGCTGAGTCATCATAGTATTGATAGCATAGCACAAAGGAGAAGACAGTAGGGTGAAAGCTCAAAATCAAGATGGTGTCTGATTAGCAGCATCATAGTAGAATTTTTATTAGTCTGTACCCATTTTATATTGTACTGATGTATACCCCTTATCTTTTTCCCTAGTGACAGAGGGAAAGGCCCAAGAGGGCCAAAACTTCTTCTATCCTATGTCATTAAATATATTCTCTACGACAAATCTTTGATGTTTGAACCGTTGATGAAAATTACTGTGAAACAAATAAAACCTAAGAGCACTGATTGGAGGGCACGGAGTTATTATTTTGAGTATACGTGTGGGTATATACCCTAAGGCTACGCGTGAATCTGGTCCGTGTGTGTTACGTCATGCATCAGTGTGCTTTGCGAGTGGCATGCGTTATTCACGTACTCTCAAAGCACATTTTTTTTTCAATTAAATTGATGCGCAAATCACACACAGCATGCAGATGTCCATCCGTGTGCTCTGCGTGATTTTCACGCACCCTTTGACTTCAATAGGCGCATAGGTGCGTGAAAAATGCACCAATATAGGACACGCAGTGAGTTTCACGCAACGGACACTCGCTGCGTGAAAACTCCTACATGTGTGAATGGCCCCATTGAAAACAATGGGTCCGTGTGCGGTGTATGATATTCACGCACAGAACATGGACGAGTTTTACGCTCGTCTGAATGAGCCTTCAGGCCTTATTCACACAAGCGTGTCTGTTTTGCGCACGTTGCAGCTACATGTGACACCCTTGCACGGTGCGCGTCTGCGGTTTTTACGCGCGTATGTCATCCATATGTCACGCGGTTTTTACGTCAGCAAAAAAAACTGAAGGAGGCGTTTTTCTTTTTCTCATAATTTCTTTAGCAACTGTTCCGTGAATCACGGGCAGCACATGGATGACGTCCGTGTGCTGTCCGTGATTTTCACGCACCCAATGACTTCAATGGGTGCGTGATGTGCAAAAACGCACAAGTATAGGATATGCAGTGAGTTTCAAGCAGCGGACACACACTGCATGAAAAACACAATGTCTGAATTTCCCCATTGAATTGCATAGGTCCGTGTGACGTCCGTTGTTTTAACGCGCGTAACATGGACATGAAATGCGCTCATGTGAATAAGGCCTTACTCTAAAGCACCTCCACCCATTACTTGTTGTGCAACCCACCCTACCTCTTGATATCTGATCAAAAGCAGACAGGAGACTGGACTGCAGGGAAGGGAGTACAATATAAAAAAGTGCAAGGCTTTATAAACAATCGTGTAGGAGGGGGGCTATGAGGTCTTGGTTCAACAGTAAGGAAATGACGGTTCCTACTGGATAACAACAGGCAGAGATCTTAAAAACTGTGCGTAATGAATACAGAAATTATATTGAAAACTTGTATAACTTTTAATTATACAAAAAATAACATTAATTTGCTGAAACCAGACAACCCCCTTTAAGTCAATGGGATACACCACCATCTATAATACAACAGAAGCCATGACTCCAAGAGCAACGCCTATCTGTTCACACTTGGGTTACTTCTTTACTGTCAAGTTTCTTTTTGATGTAAAACAAAAAAAAACAAAAAAAAAAAACTGATGAAGCCATTAGACGTGAATTGAGAAAAAAAAAAAAATAACGCTCATAATGGATCATGAGGGATTTGCCCAGTCCGCCATGGATGCTGTAAAATGGAATCTATGATGCCAGTATTTCGTGAGTTATGAGGGATATACGGTAACCGATTTGTTTTGCATCAGATCCTGATGGATCCATTTTAACTATAAAAGATCTGTTAGGTTTCCAGTTGTTTTTCCACGCTAATCTTCCCTTTAGTGGCAAGCTAAATCTGACAAGATGGAACAATGATGCCAGCGTAACCAGAGATAGAATACACTAATGAATGATACTACATAAAATAATCCAATTACAAGCATTAAGTCAGCATATGGAGATGCATACTGTATAAAAAGACGAACTGAAAAATTCACCAAAAATCCGGAAGCAATGCATTCCTATAATAGCATCTAGTTTGGAAAGGAGGCCTTTTGGTGCAATTACAAACATTTTCACACCAAAACAAGTATTATTATTTTTAAGAAAGCTTATTTTTCTTACATTTTTATTTAGCATTTACTTCTGTATGATATGCTGATTTGGTATCTATGGTAATAGAAGACATTGCACCATTGTAAGTAATCGGTAGCGCTACTGTTACTTATTAAAGTGCAGACTCAGCGCACCATCGACAGAAACAGCAGCTGCCCACTAAATAGCATTTGCCTTGGGAGGAAATCCATTCCCCTGACTACAACAGGGGAGAGAAGTGTCTGTGACCAGATGGAAACTTCCAGAAAGATTCTTAAATATCATTGTTTATATTATTACATAAGGTGCTATTATAGTATATAGCATTATATCAAATCACAGGGGTCAATAAGCTTCTCGGGAATAAAGTTCAGGTTACATTAGTATTCTTCTGTCTACTAGAGGCTAGAAATACAAAGCCGAACATAAAACGCACAATATTGATGTTCTTGGTGTCTTATTTAAGCACAGTAATTATTTCAGTAATAATCTTCCTGTTACATGCTAAGCAAAGTACATTCCTTACCTTTGCCATCTGCTTGCTGATTTGAAGTCTTTGGTGTGCCAGCTGCAGTTCAGATGCTAGTTTTATTTTATCTTTCTTCAACTCCGTCATAGAAGCAGTTGCTATCAGTTTTCTTTTCCGTACTACTGATACTTGGTGTTGTAAAGACGCAACTCTTTCCAGCAATGATGTCAGTGAAGTGCCAGGGCAACATTGCTGCCTCCTTTCTTTTCGTACTAAACACAAGAACAAAGAATATAAATATTGCAAGCACATTTAATACAACCATTTTCCTATATATTTTGGTTTATATATATTTATCTTAACAGCAACACGTATACATCTCAGTTTGTACTAAAGGGAATTTAGACGTTGCCTTTGTAGCACTGGGCTCTTGAGTTTGAATCCAACCAAGGCAATATCTACATATACGGACAATTTATTTTCTTTTATTTTGCGTATGATGGAATCAGACCTTGTGTTGTCTTAAAATATAGGACTCCTACACATATTAGGCTCTGTTCACAATAGCACCAAGACTTCCGCTTATAATAGAGCTATAACAGCAATGTCCGATCAGTTTTCAAATGGCTCCTGAACAATACGAATGCCCTTTTTGATGGCAATGATGGCAAGAAGAGCACAGAAGACTGCGGTATTCTTGCAATCATAAACCCCTGAAGGAATGCCAAAAGTACCAGTGTTAACAGAGCCACACATGGTCATCTAAATCATGACACTGGGTGAAGGACCTTTCAGAAATAAAACAAAACAAAACCATGTACTAGTCGGTAGTAAGTGAAGATATCAGAGTTTAGCTTTGCAATTGAAGGCTCAGGAAGTATCAGGTCACACAAATCAAAGAAAAGACATATAAAGATTATGGCCAACAAAAAGTTTTTAAAATATATTATTTTCCAATATATGATCATTGGGTATGTACTACTGACAAGGAATAGAAATTGAAACAGCACTCCGGGTTAGAAAAATACAAAAATGGTGTACATTCACTCATGCAGCGAAGCCTCAGCCCACACACTGGGGCATCTCTCAAGCTGAGTGGGGGCTGAGGCGCCGCTGCATGGTTGAATAGACACAATTTTTATATCTTGGAGTGCTGTCTCAACTTCTATTTGTTGTTATTGGCATTAGGAGTCAGGATTCCGCAGAGACGTGGACCCAACCTGGATCCCCTTATTGCTTGGTGCTGTTGTACCTTTGTTATAGCCAGGAACGTACTACTGATGTTCTGATTAATAGATCTTGCTACACTAACCTATCGTATTAACTTTTTACAGCCGACTGTCAAGTAACCATTACCAAATGGCTTATAGCTCTTTCTTTATCTGCATAACTTTCTACACAATAACAAATTTCTTCCACCTGTTTTTGTAAAAGAGATACACCGGGACTGCTACACTATGATTTAACTCACTCCATATGTAAATCCATGGCACTTTGTAATATAATTCTGCATGTTTTTCTATCGCCGTATCTTCAAAACGGTCACGTGATGCCTCCCACATTGGAAATTGCCACCTTCGTCAACACCTGTACATACTCTTCAGATCACTCTACTGGTGGACTCATTCAACATGCATGCTCAATATTCTGGTCTCACAGTGACTGTGTCACTTTGCCTCTCCTTAATGCCCACTTGTGCATGCGTCCAGTCCTCCTGACCAATCTCATAAGCTAAAAGTTATTTTGGGACATGTTGAGTTATTCTAAAGTCCCTTAACCCCCATGCTTCAGGCATGTATCTTGTAATTTAATGAAGATTAAAAAGTGGACGGGCTAACTCAAAAAGAGAGTAGGAGTATCGGGAGGATCGCTGGCTGAGATTCCAGCACTAGGCATCATTGAACTTGCAGTAGTGGCCAATGTAATCAAACCTGACCGCAGCCACAGCACTAAAAAACACAACACAGCAGTGAGAGAACATTTTATAATTTTGAAAATGATGTTAAAACCCCTTTAAATTAATTCATGTATATTAAAGGGGGTTTCCCATAAACATCATTTATCATCTACCACTCATACTCAATGACTAGTGGAATTCTACATGCCTCGCACTGTTGATGGATTACACTTTAATTTGAAATTGCATCTTTTTCGGCTTGTCTTTTTGGATCCCCTGCCATGAATGCAGTCCTGTAAAAAAAGAGTCCAGTGATCATATGCACAAAAAAATGTTGGGTAACTTTGCAAATACTTTGCTTTACTTATCCTTTGCTGATATTGAGTAACAGCTTAATCTCATGGTCCATTTACATTCATAGCTACATTCCGAAATTTGTCGTCTTTACATCATGGGACAGTACCAGGCTGAGACACTAGATCTTACGTAGAAAAATAAAATTGTCCCAAAATGGAATGCAACAGAGAACATTGCATTATAGGAACTCAGCAAAACAGTTGGGGAAGGTGTCTGTTAAACTCTCAAATTAAGGCTCTTTTACACTGCTCGACACTCGGCCGGTGGCGTGAGCGCCGATCAGCGAGACATCGTTGATCGGCGCTTGCTTGCTCCTGTCACACTGAGCTATGGTTGGGGACGAGTGGTCGTTACTCCGATCGCTCGTCCCCATAAATTATCATGTCAGCAGCGCGTCTCCCTGTTTACGCAGGGAGATGTGCTGCCGACAACGATGATCTTTTACTTTTTTTAAACGATACGACCAGCAGATGATCAAGCGTTTGCTCGTTCATCTGAAGATCTCTGCCCTTTTTACACAGGACATTTATTGGTAACGAGCATTATATTAACGCTCGTCTGCCCGATAATCATCCTGTGTAAAACCCCCTTTAGTCTAGTAGCAACCAGCAGAGTTGTGAATGCAGCTCTGGACTATAATACAGTCTATCTCTCAGGTCAGTACATTATAAGTAAAGCGATTAATTTATAAATTCAGTAAAATTTGGTGGTTTAACAAATGATTTGGAACCAAACGAAAACATAACTGGGAAGGTCAAAGGGGTTCAGAATTGAAGCAAACAATAAAAGAAGCAACAGAAAGAGGGTCACAAATTCTAAAGGTAAACCATACTGAAACGCCAGAATGTAACAGGTTTAGAGCAAAGATGGTGGATTGGCTGAGAAAAAAGTATGGTGCGCCGCTGTTGCTCAATTCAAAAGCGGTTGCCTACCGGCAAAAAGATGCCCTGTTTTCCAACTATTATGAAAAAAAAAAAAAAAAAAGTCTTTATTAGATTTGCAAAGGACAGACTACATAGAGTTTAAAAGTTAATGTCCATTTCTGACAACTGTCAGCATAGTGCCAGACGTAGAAACTCTGTATTAGAAAGGGTTAAGTGCCACAACCACAGAGCACTCCATCCAGTAAATTGATAGTTAAATTCTAAAGTTGCAATAGGACAATTATTAAAATGATGGTAGAAGCCCCCCCGACATGTTTCGCTACGATGTAGCGTCTTCAGGGGTATCGGGGCCAATGATCGCTGTTGCTCAGGCACGGACAAAAAACAGAAAAAGGATTTAAATTAAACTACAAAATAATGATCTGATCAGAAGGAGATCCAAAGGTCTCAGTGATCAAAACCTAGTCATCATGGCCAGGATACTCCTCTACATGCATTAAGACAATGAGTAAGGAGGCAAAGAATTTCTCCACCTAAAATGTTTCCATAAGTTTTCTACCATAAATGTCTGATAGATGCCAGTCCCACATCTAGGACCCACACCTAACTCCAGAACAGCGGTCCCCTGAGTTATCCCACCTGGTGAGACAACCGCTGGCGGCCAAGTGGAGGGTAAATGGAGAGGTTGCCGGAATTAAGGGAACAGCTGAGTTCTTTCTGCAACGCTGCTTCCACAACTCCCATAGAAGTGAATCTCTTTATTAAATTTCTACATAGATGCGGTGGCCTCACCAGGCAGGTATGGGGTCCCGTTTTGGAAACAGGTGAGGGTCCTGTGGATATGTCATAAATGTCTAAGATGGCAATACCCCTTTAAGAATGGAAGAGAAACAAAAGTTTGATATAAATATTCACTGAAAGTTAAATCAGCATATTGACCGTATTCTTCCAAAATTTAAGAAATTTCATCTGTGACAGCTACACATAGTTTTAGAACGGTATACATTAAATCTTCATTAGATTGCCACTACCAAAAAATGAGGTTAAGAATTGCAATTAGATTTGAATGAAACATATTTCCCATAACCAATTACATAAATTTGTTATGGTAACACAGATCAAGTTAGAGATAAACTAACCATAGCAGACCATGAATGTAGCGATTGAATTTGTCATCACAAGGTCATCTCTTAATTCAGGAGCCGCTGTGTATCTGGCACACTGATAAGCCTTACTGCATGCAGCAATAATGACCATATTAAGAACACTGGGAATGTAACCTCGTGAATAAACAAGGATTTAAAGTGGCATCTGCAGGCTTTTACATAGTATATTAGGAAAAAAATATACTGTGCACTAGGATTTGGTTTGATGTTCACACTTAAAAATAGACAATAACTAAGGGGAAAAACCCCAAAAGACAAAACTTGAAGCAGTGGAGGATAAGGGGTAGTTCACACGGTAGAGAAAATCTGCCTACAGGAATTTTTTAGGCAGATTTTGAAATGCCAGCGCTTTTTGAAGCGTTTTTTTTTTCCCCCTGTGTATTTTGCAGCGTGTGTTGGTGCTTCCTTTACCCGTATGAATTTAATGCATAAACAGCGGCAAAAAAAAGACGCTCCAAACGTGCGCCACAGGTTTTTCTGCCTCTCATTGCTTTCAATGGAAGGTCAGAGGCGGAAAACGCTCAAATAGCATGCCACTTTTTTTTTTCACAAGTAGCCAAAAGGCGATTTGGGCCATTTTAGCTATTTGGGCGCAGTTACTGAGTCAAAATCAGCGACAAAACAAGCTGTGTGAACTACCCAGAATAAAGATGAAGGTTGGCACCTAAAAAGTGAGCAAAGCCTCTTTGTGATGTGCAAGTTGACTAGATGGGAAACATTGGGCAAACTGATTTCACATGTTCGAGATTCACTTTTGGAAAACTGAAGAATAATGGGGGACGAATCAACTCGCTGATTACGGAATTAGAGGGGTCTATTATTCCCTTCTGGGCATATTATATAGTTATACAGCAAAATACATACATTATTATTTCCATTTCTCCAAGCAGCATGTGTTAGTTCCTCACTGCTTCTTTCTTCCATTGCACTGCTTTCCTCCGCAGAAGAAATGGTAGCCTGTGCTGTTTTTACAATAACTTGTCCTATGCTCTGGGATGATTCGCTCTCCGCATCACTAAGTAACAATCAGAGAGGTATTACAATTCATCATTAATCAGACATATTTCAGATCAAACGTCTACTAGGTAGAGAGAGAGTAATATAACAGCGTAAAACTGATTACACACACATACCCTCAGCTTATTAGGTTGCTTTTAAATAGGTTTTGTTTGCAAGATGCAAAATATGCATATAATAATAGAATAATAGTCCCTAAATTATTTTTGTTTTTCCCATGAAGATGAACATGTATCAGAAATTAAAGAGAGTGCTATTGGTCTACCTTCTCAGTGTATACTACTGTAATATTTCATCTGTACATAAAAATTATCAACACTCTACCATACCCTACTTACAGTATACATTAGCGGTTCTCTAGAAACTAGTCTGTCACAGATAAGTCAGGTCTTAAAGAGACTCTGTCCCCACATTATAAGTGTCATATCTCCTACATAAGGAGATCGGCGCTGTAATGTAGGTGACAGTAATGCTTTTTATTTAAAAAAACAATCTATTTTCACAACGTTAGGAGCGATTTTGGTTTATGCTAATGAGTTGCTTAATGCCCAAGTGGGCGTATTTTTACTTTCGACCAAGTGGGCGTTGTACAGAGGAGTGTATGACGCTGACCAATCGGCATCATGCACTCCTCTCCATTCATTTAGACAGCAGAATCGTGTTCTTACTAGAACATGATCTGCAGCCACATACACAGCGATTCTGCTTGATTAACGTTAATCAAGTGTCCTGATAATGAATACACATCATCATCCAGCCTGGACGTCATGTGTATTCAGAATCCTGACACTTCTGAATCTTTTCTGTAAAATTCCAGCAACGGATACGAAATCTCGCGAGATTACGGAGGTAAACGAGATTTCGTATCCGTTGCTGGAATCTCACAGAAAAGAGTTTGTGCTTGCCATGAGTAGCAATCCATTGTAGTACTGAAAATTGCCTTACTGGACATTACCCTTCTCTAGGGACCAAAAGTGTATACAAATTCTAATAGCATTCATGTATAAATTGTCATTTGTGTTGAAGTAGTTCCTTCACATTCATGAGCTATGGAGCATATACGGTTCACGGCTTATGATGATTAAAGCGGTTACCTGGAGAGATAAAATTGATAGTCTATCCTCAGGATAGGCCATAAATATCTGATTGGTGGGGGTCCAACTCAGCACCTACACTGATCAGCTGTTTGAGGGGGCCCACGGCGCCTTTAATTACAGCCTTCTTTCATTCACTTGAATGGGAGAAGCCTGTAATACTGTGAACCACCGCTATAAGTGTGAGCGTTTCTGAGGATAGGTCATCAATTTCATATCTCCGGATAACCCCTTTAACAGTCTCAGTCTATCTAATGCTAAATTTCGAAGAATAGCATCAAAGGTCAAACTGACTGTGCAACATAAAAATAATTATTTGTTCAGGTGTATGCTAAGAAGCACCATCTAAGTATTTTTATTTAATTTTTTTTATGAAATGTTCAATTAAAGTTAGTACAATGACTGTGCATAAAACATAGATGAAATAATTAGTGTGGATGGGTCTTAATTTAAGAGATGTTAAACAGCTTGTAGACATCTGGTAGCAAGCTGAAATGGGTCATTTAAAATTTATCTAACTAAATTAAGGGGGGAGGAGGCATTTCCTCCAGGATCTACATGTCACAAGATAACTAAATGGACTTACTAGGCTTGCCTGGGAATCCTTAGCTGTCAGTGGTGAATATGCAAAGGGCCTGCAAATTAAATCAACCTGCCAAACTGTCAATTTCAAGCCTCATGACTGCATGAAAATAGCATCACTGGAAGAAATCAAGCATTGCCTTCTTTTGGGCTTCCTGGCACCTATTCAACTGCTCATACAGTTGTGGCTAATTTTGCATGCAAATTTCAGTCAATAAGCTCAGAACAAGACCTCCCAAGGTATTTCAAAGGATCTGACAGCGTTTTTTTCTGAATACCAAATCGACAGTAGTTGAAATTCAATCTCCATTTGCCTGTACTTTGCATATGCACAATGTCCCCTCCACAGATCTGAGTTAATGAGAGCCGTACCTGTCTTCACTCACGTCCTCCCAGCCGTCTTTGCTGAAGTTCTCAAATACGCGGCTCATAACCTTGATAGATTGATTAAGAAAAGCCTGGTGACGTCTCAGGGAAATCTTCCTGGCTTCATTTTGTTTAACCTTGCTTCCCAATTCTTTTCTCCGGCCTTGTCTATCCAGTTTTTTTGGGACAGCTATGGCCTTGTCCAGCATGCGCTGTAAGAACTGAACTTGCTTTACCAGTTCCCGATTTTCACTTTTCAGCTTGTTGCTGCCTGCCAAAAGTTTCCTCAGGGTTGTGACTTCTCTACACAGGTCATCCTTCCTCTTCTCTAGAGCTTCTCGGTCTTGGTTTACTTCCAAAATGTCCCAATTCATTTCCTGTATCTTTTGCTCTTTTAAAAATGCATCTTTTTGAAGACAATTAATAGAGGTCTTTAGGAAGGCATTCAGTTCTGTTAACTCTTCATTAGCCTCCTTCAATTTCTTAGCCACAACCTCTAATTCAACCAGCCTTTTATCCAAACTGCTTACCTATTACAAATCAGAGGGATTCAATGTTAGGTCTTCATCAGCAGTTTATTAAAGTTATTATTATATTATTATTAATTGCATGTTGGGAACATTTGTTAAACAAGTCTACTATATAACGATGTATGGTTTTACAAATAGTATGTAAAACTAAGGCTGATAAAAATATAATAGATATGTTTATATTTAAAACCACCCACCA